>NW_017802991.1:289637-358282 GCF_001625305.1 Branchiostoma belcheri
CCCCCCCCTCCCCCCCAGCCTCGTCCACAGGAGCTTTGAAGGGAACCGAGCGCAGAAGGCGCGAGCAATGTAGGGGGGTCCGGGGGAAATTTTGCATTTTTAAAACTTCAATAACGCATTTTCAGGCAATTTAAGAGGCAAAGTGAGGTTTGACTACTAGTAACGTTACGCGTAACGAAGAATTATTCAGTAACGCTGAATTTAGGATGACAAATAACGCGCTACGTAGAATTAAAAGGACCAAAAACGCTTCACGAGGAATATTATCGATAACGCTTAAAGAGCGGGTCGGCAACGATTAACGGTGAATCAAAATTGCCTATAAAGGTCAACGAAAAGGGGCATGCAGGCCCTCATAACAAGCTAGCTGATAATACAATATCGTGACACTTCAGCTACAGCTACGGGCAAATTCACTTTATAATCACAAGAAGAGAACTGAAAATTATTTCCATTTTTCTTGTAAATCTATACAGAACGTCTGCAGGATAACTTTATGGTGGTAACCTTAATCCTCGTATGTTTTTTAATTGTGAATGAATTTCATGGAATCTGGTCAAAAATTGCAACCTGCAACAAACGTTGATTTTTGACCACCCCTCACCCTCTAGGAGAAGGGTAAGTGGTGATTACTACAATTTGTATATCAAAATGTTCGGTTCGGCCCTAGGGTCCAAAGGTTTGTTTGCTACACCAACGGTAGTATTTACCTGAATTTGATTGCATATCCTTACAGAAACAAAGAAGTAAACATTAAAATATGTATGAATCATATCTGAGTGGCCTGCCTGATAGCCAGCCAAGGTAGACAGACAAGCTAGCCAGGGTTCGTCTTTTTCCGCAAACCCTGTTAACGGTGCACACCCCAGTTCTTCCGCGACAGGGGCCGCGATAGTGCGCTGTACAAAAGTGACGAAAGGGTTTTGAGGGTTCAAGTTTGAGGCGACATTTCTCATAAACTGCCACGAAATATCATTTAACATTAACATGGCTGAAGAGTGTAAGAAAGGGTGATTTTCAAGGGGTGAACATTTGTTTTGGCTCCGAACCTTACTTCCGGGTATCCTTGCGCGCCATTGAAGTGTAATCCGCCCTAGATTTGACCTAGATTTCGCTCTGCGCCTAGCCTCTACCAGGCTTGAGGGCGCGGCAAGAAAAAGTAGAAATTGGCCAAATAGAGAGATAACACACAGAGGGAGTTTAGCCACCCAGTTAACAGTTTGCCGGCAAACTCCCTCTGCGTGTTATCTCTCTGTATATATAATTGGCCAATTTCTACTATTTCCAGCCGCGCCCTCAAGCCTGGTAGAGGCTACACTGCGCCTCCATAGGACTTAGGAGTGGATTTGCAACCGCTCGCGCCGTGGACGGTTTTAACAAATTTCTTTCAGTACTAGAATTTTCTTTATAAGTTACTTGGGTATAGTCAAGGTTTGAGTCTTTCTGCCAGCATCAGTCATTTCTACCGGAAATTTGTTTTCTTAGGATTATCCAACGCGAAAATTCCCAATTTTGTGCATTAATTTTGGAGTGAAAATAATGTTTTTTCCGTTAATTTTACCAAACTTAGCTGTCCCGTATACAGTTATTCTCCTTCCGCGGCAGAGACGGTCGCTAGATTTGAGGGTGTGCAGCTTAACGTCATTTCCCGCCAAAACGTCCCTTCCCATGGTGCATCGGTGAAATGGTAAGGTCACGTGGCACAAGTGGTCAAAATGGCGACGGCGATGTATTTGGAGCACTACCTGGACAGTGAGTTTTTTTCTTCAGTATTTCATGCGTGTGACGTTTGGTCATCTTTTCTTCTTCTCCAGACGAACACCATAAACTTCAATGTTAAGGGACATGATGTCAAATACATTGTATTCATGATGATTTTCAAAAGAACTTGTCTCAAATCATTCGCAAAATAGTCACCCTCCCAGCATAGGAGCTAGTAAACACCTCTACCGACCTGAACCGGGTCTTCATACATGTGTGCTGGGAAAATAAAGGGCTTAAATTTGCTGTTTGAATCGAGTTCTGATGGTACCTGCGGTACGAGGCAATTGGTCATTTGGTGGTCTTAAATATTTGACCCATTTCAATGACAGGATACCCAGTAGTTTAGTGCAAAAGATACAACGATATTTTGACATGAAAAACTTGACCGGGAAAGTTTGTTGCTCTGTTGTCTCTGTTGAGGGATGGTCCATGCAAGGCTACATGTACTTATCTGTTATCCACTGCTCATCATGTCACATTTTCACTTCCATGAAAAATTGATGTAAGTAAGGTATGCAGGTATGTTTTTGGTCTGACCCTGAGTGTCAGTGTTTGTGTACATGTTACCTTCCTGTGTGTGTGTTTCCCGATAGTTTGTGGTCAACATAACCTCAGTCCTGGCCTGGATGATTAAGTATTTGGTATGTGTGGTATGTGGTTAGGTCTTGGGACAGCCAAGGTCAAGGTTGATAGTGGCTTTCCTTGGTACTGTAATAGAACTTCTAGTTCTACTAGTACATTTGTACTAGTTTTTGTTTCCTGAACTTGGCTATGCACGGGTTTTTCTAGAAAAATTTAGCATGAGGGAGCAGATCGCAAGCATGACAAGGAACGAAGCGACCAAGGGGGGATTTTTTAATAAGAGTAGCCACTTAGGGTTCAATCTGAAAATTGGCATGAGGGAGCTGGCTGGTTACATGAGGGAGCAGCTCCCTTATTCCCTTGTTTAGAAAAAACCCTGCTATGGTCTTGATATTTTGGTAGCAACTACTTATAAGTTACTATAACAGTAGGGGTTTATATTGATAAGTTTAAGTTGCAAATTCCTGTCCAAGGGCTAATTGCAAATGGCAAAGATAAAATAACTTCAAAATGTACAAAATAACACAAGGTAATTGTCTGAAACTATAGAATATATAAGCAGTACCAAATGATCCATCTGACGGGTCTAGACCTTTTAGCCGAATGGTTAGAGTGTCTGGGTGTGAACTGGTTCGAGTGCCGAGACGGAGTGTCTTTCTTGTTTCACTGGTTCCCACCTTGGCCCAGGGAGTACTGGCAAGAGTGCCGCTCCAGGGATATCAAAATCTGAAGATTTGAGGATGATTCATGAAAAGAAAAGGGAGAGTAGACTACTAGTGTAACCGTGGGGGGTTTTCAAGCACAGGGCTTGGAGCATGTAGGTAACATTACCTTAGACCCGATTTACACGTCAAAGTTTGTGATGTCGGGAAGATCGGGACGAGCTACAGCTTTTTTCACCATGTAGAGAGGAATTTTATGGTTTTCCCCACTGTCAGATATCACAGGACAGCTTTGGAGAAGTCATCTGGTGGCTCAGTGGGAGTCCCTAACAACTTGAGCCCATATATAAAAGGAAATTAAAGCTGTCGGGCATGCAATGTCAGGAAGAAATCTAGGTCAGGGGTTGTATACAAGATTTCATATTCTACCTGGAAGACTATTTGTTGTTTGGATCCTATTTTGGGACCCTATTTTGGAATACAATGTAAATTGTAGCTTAACTGTGAACAGTCCCTATTTTGTGGGTGCTCCTAATGCCAGGTCACTAACTACTGCTGACAAGGCCATGGATAGACTTCCTGCCACTTTCCCTTCTTTTCTCAGCAAATTGCAGCAGTGTATGCACATTTCTTCACCTTTCTGTCTTCTTTGCTACATGCTGTAGGTATTGAAAACCTGCCCTTTGAGCTGCAGAGGAACTTTTCTCTGATGAGGGACCTGGACCAGCGATCTCAGGGTGAGAACAGCTCAAAACAATGTTTTAATATACATACGCTGGCACAGGTGACATTCAACATTCTGCTGAAAAAAGTCATAATCTAATACATGTATATATAATATAGTATAGTTCTCAGGGCTCAAATATATTGAGGCACTGGGTGCAGTACCTTAGTGCACCCAAATTTGTAGCTGTGTACCCAGTTTGTTTCTTTGGGTGCACCAAAATATTTTTGTAGGTTTACATACGTAAAAATGTCCAGTAGTGTACAGCATACTAGGTGTCATAAAAATAATAAAATCATTGTTGAGTCCTGGTGAGACCTGGAATTATTAGATTTTGGTTGCTAGTAAGTGGTTTACAACTTATGTGTTACTGTACTTGTTGTATGGAAGGATGTAGTTAAAGGAAGCTACGGAAATGCCCTTAAATGATATACAGAACTTTCATTGTTTACTGTCAGACTCAGAATCGACAAATTCTGTTACATAGCAGAACACAAGATTTACTTGGTACCACAGTAGACCACCATGTTTTGAATCTTACCTGCAGCTGTATGATAAGGCCACACCAATTTGATTTGTTGTTTCTCAGATTTTTTCAGGAAAAATATGAAGCGACAGGGGAAAAAAGAAACAGGCCAAGGCACCCCATGATAGCCAGAAATGTTACAATATTAGCCATGAAGTGAACATACCAGGCTGGTTCATAATTAAAACAATAGATTTTGAACTTTTAATGAAACAAAATTGCATTGTTACATTAAAAAACAAAAAAAAAGAATTAGGAAGAAAAGGACTTTCTTCAACTGTTGGGGCCAAAATATGTCTTTCATTGAGCATTTTGCAGTTAATTTAGAACAAAAATTTTTTTTGTAAGTCAGAAAAAAATGGACAGGGCGATCCGAGAAGCAACAAATTAAATTGGTGTGGCCTAAAAACAATTAAACCTTGTTGTTTTTTTCTTGTCCATCATTGTTAGATCTGCGAGGTGAGATTGAAAAGATGGCTGAAGATTACGTCTCGGATGTCAAAGGGCTGTCCCCTGAGAAGAGAGTAGAGCGACTGAAGAATATTCAGACTGCTTTTAATAAGAGTAAAGAATTTGGTGATGACAAGGTTCAACTGGCCATGCAGACTTATGAAATGGTGAGTTGACCTGTTACAAAATTGTTACACACGATAGATTGTTATTTTGTATTTATTCATGATTTTTCTGATTTAGGTATAGTTTTACACAGTCACACAAACATGCAAACACAGCCAACATACATGTTGGACATGCTTAAATAGTAAGTCATGAAATCATTACACAGAGATGAAAATGGTCACTTGCAATTTTGAGAAAAATAGTACTGCAAGGGAGAATGTAGTGCAATTCACAGGCTCCAAACATACAGTACATGTATGTGGTGCAGCCCTAGAATGCTATTACAAGTTACTACAAAGCCCTGCAAGAGCATGATACAAATGTTACAAAGGTCTACTTGTCGGTGAGGGCTGTAGAAGAGCAGGGGCAGTTGCTGGGTATCTGCAGAAAAGTTCCGAAATTGCAAGTAAAATTTTGAACAACTTGCAACATGCAGGTAACAGTTTTTTTAGCCTGCTGCAAATCTTTTGTGCCAGTATGTTGTACATGTATACATGTAGCCATCGTTTCTCACAGTTATGTTTGTCTCCAGGTTGACAAACACATCCGGAAGCTGGATGCAGACTTGGCCAGATTTGAAGCAGAACTGAAGAACAAAACTGTAGATTCTCCCACAGCAGATCCAGGACCATCGGGAAAAAGCAACAAACGTAAAGTTTTGTGTTTGTAGTGTTTCATCAAACAACCTTTCCTGATTGCTAAAAGTATCTTATTTGAATATTGCAGCAGTTTGGGGCATTGTTACATGTTTTCATGTGAAAGCCACTGAAAGTCAGATTACTACATGTAAGTCTTTTTTTTTAATCTCTGTTACTCCTGAACTCCAAGATTTCTGCTGCACACATTTTAAGGACTTACATTGTAGGGCAAAACTAGGGAAAGGAACATAAAACATCTGCCTTCCAAAGTTGGCCCTTTTGAGCTTTTCATGGAGTCCTCATTTTGCTCACGCAGGACAGGAGTGTGCCAGTTCTACAGTCAATCTAAAACACCTTGTTTTTCTTCCTCAGGAGGCAAAAAGCAAGACAAGAGCACCAGCAAGAAGGGTTCTCAGAAAAAAGGTCGCTTGTCTGATGATGAGACACCGAAGCTCAACAAAAAGAAGCAGAAAACATCACATACAAAGTGAGATTACACTCTCGTAAACTTGTTAGGACCTCGTGCTCACCAAATGTACTTGACTAATAAGAATATAAGAATGAAATAGAACAAGAAGCCATAGGCGACAATCCTCCGTAAAGATTTATATATTTCAACAAATACAATCCCAAGGGTCAACGCCAGACCTACTGTGCAGACATTGTAATTAGGCAACGGTTAATACAATGAGGGCGCGTCACAAGCATAAAACATAAAAAAAAACTAAATCCATTACTGCTCCCACTTCCTTTTACATTTCAACTCTCAAGTAGACGCCCCAGGCCAAAGTCGGGGTGCGAACATTATAATATTAAGGTTTCCCCCGACAATAATCACGAAACAAGCCTGACAGACGACCATATTTACCGCCCCGAACAGCACCACGCCACTGTCCCACCTCCGGGTTAAGTGACGACAAAATCACGTCGAAAATGCTAAAAAAAATACGCATAGAAGCATGTATCTTCTCCATAGAATCTTGAAACAATGCATTTCTCCACTAGAATATCGATGTGTGGTTCTGGAAAATAGCATTCTAGCGCTTATATCGCACACAGAAATGCATGATCAGCGCCGGGCGTCATTGCCTGTAACTGTTACTGTGTGCTTGACTTGACTTCTTCCTTTACCGAAACTTGGTGACCATATCGACGATAGTCACAGGAAATATGTCCATTTATTGAAGTTTAACTTTATTTCCAATTGTCCGTATTCTTATCTAAACATGCTATGGACGATTGATGTCGTTCCAAGCACCCCATGCCGGTGTCCGCTAGATTTCTGGGTCGTCCACGGATTTTCCACAGATGTGTGTATTCTGTGTACAATCTACAGAAATGTACATCAGGTCCAATCATCCGATTCTCCCCTTTCAGTTTTTTGGACTCGGTTCTTGTATGTTGTTCCAGTCCAAACCGGTCCGACTGAACTAGTACCCACCCTTAGATGCACATCAGGCTCCTGGAATGTGCGAATGTGCGAAAAAATGACTCCAGGACTGTCTACAGGGAACACTCGCATAAGGCCAACATTCGCGGTGTAAGACAGCGCGACTGGCCATACACCGCGACTGGCCAAGCCCAGACCCTGCAATTAGTAACAGTTGCACATCAATCCGGCCGAGAGAATTTCAAGAGAATAATACCGGGAAACGATTACTTTTCTTGTTTTGAACGCATAAACATAGATGTACGCTAATCTAGTATACCTGCCATGGCCAGATTATCTAAAGATGTGTGTATTCTATAGCCTCCTTCGCAGTCTTGTTGGGCGTGGGCGTAATTTTTTCTCTGAGCGACGCTAGTAATATGCGGCCGCGAGGGACGATTTGCTGCCGAGGGACTTTTGCCACGGAGAGAAGGTTTCTGTGCTCCAACAAGACTGCTTCCAATCGGCGAGTTAAAAGGACCTCGGATTAAGCCAGCCTTTCATAGAGGCTATTAACATGTTCGTGCAGGTCCAATTCACATGTCCGCGCAAGGGTAATTCATAGATACGCATGACACGCGCTCGCCTTTGTCAACGGTTGGTTTTATTAGCTTGCGTGACGTTATAGTCGAAGGTTCCAACAGAGAACATTGGTAATGTTACAACAAAGGCATTGCCGTGCATATTTAAGCGTCCCATGCAAACAAACCAAGACAATTTGCAGTACATTTTGTACTATTTTTGCTGGTGAAATGTGCAATTCTTTCTATTACGCAACTTGCTGCGGAGCGGTGTGTTCCCCTCCCATGGTCAGTGAGATCAACCCGCCACCAAACAACATGGCGGCACTTTGTTTATCTGTCGACGTCCCCCAGCAATATCACAGTTTAGCTTGCGGGTTCCTGTGGTAGTGATTTGTTCAAAGTTGTTTTTCGTAGCAGCAATGTCTCCGGGATTTTGTTGAGTGGATAGGGCTGGGTTTTCGGGAATGGTTGGCGTTCTACCGACGGGTTGATCGGCGACCGCTGGAAAGTTACAAGTTTTGGCTCGTCGATCAACGGGGCGTGAACACCACCCTGCACTGGTGGCGTTTATTGCGGGAAGTTCACACATCCATGCCAATCGCTCCTAAGTGTTTTTTGATAGCACTTTTAACTCGCCGATTGGAAGCAGTCTTGTTGGAGCGCGGAAACCTTCTCTCCGTGGCAAAAGTCCCTCGGCAGCAAATCGTCCCTCGCGGCGGCATATTACTAGCGTCGCTCAGAGAAAAAATTACGCCCACGCCCAACAAGACTGCGAAGGAGGCTAGTATTCTGTGTACAATCTACAGAAATGTACATCAGGTCCAATCATCCGATTATCACGTTTCAGTTTTTTGGACTCGGTCGTTGAACGTTGTTCCGGTCCAAACCGGTCCGACTGAACCAATACCCAGCCCTAGATGCAAATCAGACTCCAGGAATGTGCGAATGTCCGAAAAAAAATTACTCCAGGACTGTCTACAGAGAACACTCGCATATTGCCCAACATTCGCGGTGTATCAAGACAGCGCGACTGGCCAAGCGCAGACCCCAACAGTTGCACATCAATCCGGCCGAAAGCATGATTGTGTAACACAGGTTACATCTTATAGTAGATAGTAGATAATAGATTCTTTCAGCCAGGTAGGTCTTCCTATACCGGCTCATACTACAGGACGCGTTTACAACTAGCAAATCATTAAATTATCTGATCTACTAATATGTGTGGTTTACCAGCCCCAGACCACATCCGACCACGAGGCAAAACACATTGATGGGTTGCTAAAAAATATTGTCCATTTTTCCAAAGAGCTGCTCCACTAACACTATGGAGCGGCCCAACCCAAAAATATTGCCCATGTGTACAGTCAAGCGGCCAGCACGCTCGTTGCTAGGACGACCGGCCAGTTGCTACGTGACTAATATACACGCCGCCACTAGGTCGCCACACCCGACCAGTTTGAAATCAATAGGATTACGTCATCAGTATTAACATTAAATTTTTCCTAATGTTGACCTCTGACCACCCCACATATCCGTACCCATCAGCCCCGCCCCGACTTACTACCGGTGACATAAACGGACGACAACATTTCAACGGCATGGGGATGTTTCGAAAATAACCATTTACTCCAATATCAAAACAGCTACAGTAAAAATAAAAAGACGTGCATCATCCCGGACATAATGCAACACCACATGCGAAATTACACAGAAATGCGACGTACGGAAGAATGCGTTTTGGCTGCGAACATCTTCCAAAAAACTTGGCATCTCTTAACCATGGGCAAAAACATCTGGAACCACTTATAAAAACCACCCCGTATCTGCATGAACTTTTACCCCCCCCCACTGCTATTCCAAACAACGCGTTTTTCTGGACCATTCCAATTCGCCTCGTAATTGTAGGGGTGCGTCTGCGATATTACATTGACCGCGAAAGCAGCAACGGCAAAAATACACATTCGTGCATCAACACGGGCATGCCCGCAGACGGCGTATAAAATTGCGTGCCGATTACACAAAGAGAACCCAGTGTTTTGACTGCGAACATGAAAAATCAGCCGATTACAACACTCCGTCCGGAGGTCCTGACCTCCTTCACGGAGTAATAATTATCATATACTAGTAGCCATAAGGTGTCAACCAATCAGAAGTCCCCATTTCTTAATAGGTTATGATGCTCACTGGGGGTGAATTCTGATCTCCCATAAACCAGACCATTAGGGTCCCCCTATTGACAGCACCCTGGGCTCGAGATTAGAGAACAATTGTGAATTTGCCTGCAATCTGTGCGGGGAGTGTGGGTCATGCGCTCACTCGGTTGTTATACAATGTAGATAATGATGGGGCCTTATGACACTATATACACCTGGTGGCTGGTACATGTATACACCACAGCAGGTTTATCACATATGTTGACCCTCCCTCAGAGTGGAAGCTGCCCAGCCTGTGATCCTGCCATCCCTGCCTGTAGCCTTCACTCACCCCTCAGACGTACTGGACATGCCTGTGGACCCTAACGAGCCCACGTACTGCCTGTGTCATCAGGTGTCGTATGGAGAGATGATCGGCTGTGATAACCCTGATGTAAGTATGTCAGTCTGCCTCAACCATGGCTCACTGCTGCTGACTGGGTTGTGCTGGCTTTATAAGTTAGCTCAAACTTTTAAAGACATATCCAACAGCAGAAGCAATGTTTTGCAGATATTATGTTTCTGAATCCCAAAGAGTAACTGTATTGAAAACTTGACATTGAGTTTGGATTAGGCAGCAGTTAGATTATACGGCATTAATATTCTGGTAACCCCCTATGTACCCTCCAGATCAATTACAGCCAGATGAAACATGTTATTTTACAAACAACCATTGGACAAATCTCAAAGCGGGAGCGTTTTAATATTATTTTTGCAATGTGTTTCTGTATACTCATTCCTCAATTTATAAACTTACTACTATACTACATGTAGCAACTTTGTTTTACATGTGGCTTGATTTGTGGTCTCAGTCTTCCCATTGAAACCCATACTTAAGATTCCCAAAATGATACCCTCAAAAAAGTGGCCGTTGTTGCAAAATCTATGGGTGATCTTGAAAATAAGGTTTGTAATATGTGAGCAGTTTAGTTGCCCCGACGGCAGGACAGACTGCTATGGGACCGGTGAGGTGAGGTGAGGTGAATATGTGAGCGGATAGTTGTTCCTCAATATTCTGCCTTAACATCTAAATTTTGCTTTGAGTAAAAAAAGTCTTTTTTTTAATCAGCCAACAATGAAGTGGGCACATCTGGGAAAAAGTAATTTAGTTGGTATGGCCTGCGATGCCTTATATGTATCCTCATGCTGTATTTTGTAAATTTAATCAGTAAATGCCTGATGTTGAAAAGCACACAAGTTCACTCCACCTGTTTGCAGGAGTCAACATTTCGATGACTGTCATCTTCATCAGGGTGATTCTGACTAGTTCACTTTGCACTGAAGCTAGATCTAGATGTTACTTACTGCTAACAATTTGATCCCTAATACAAAGTAAGCTCATAGTGAAATAATGCAGTTAGAAATGTCTGTGTGTGTACGTGCCTGTGCGTGCGTGTGAGCATGTGTGGGTTCATGTTTGTATCTACTTGCATGTGTGTCCTTGAAATGATTATGATGCTACTGATTTTATTACAGTGTCCAATTGAATGGTTCCACTTCGGATGTGTGGGTCTTACAACAAAACCCAAAGGGAAATGGTAAGTCTTTATTCTTTGTCAAACAAATACATGTAGAGCTTAATCCTGTGTGTGATGTATGTAATGCTATGGTTAATATTGATGAGATTCTCTGAAACATTTATTGTAAGATCGTATAAAACTAGAATTGGTTATCTGCGGAAAATGCAGCTCACCAGTTGTGGCATGTGCTTCTACATTGTACATGTACATGTACATAGTATGTAGTGAAGGACCCCATTCCTGCACTTGTAGGCTTAAAATGACAGTTCCCAAATTTTGCCCTCCTTGGGCCTTTGAAAATGAGTATGACAGACAAAAGTTTAAATGTAAACTAGGGGTGTTGCTTATTGTAACCTGTTGGTCACAGTATTTTTCACAACAATGATGCAGGTAATCTAATTAGTGGGGAACCTGTCACTCACTCACTCACTCACACCCTCACTCACTCACTTTTACTCACTCACTCACTCGCACTCACTCATTTACTCTCACTCACTCTCACTCACTCATTCACTCTCACTCTCACTCACTCACACACACATTTGCTCTCACTCACTCACTCTCACTCACTCACTCTCACTCACTCACACACACATTCGCTCTCACTCACTCTCACTCACCCACTCTCACTCACTCACTCTCACTCACTCACACACACATTCGCTCTCACTCACTCTCACTCACTCACTCTCACTCACTCACTCACTCACTCTCACTCACTCACACACACATTCGCTCTCACTCACTCACTCACTCACACTCATTCACTCTCACTCACTCTCACTCACTCACTCACTCACTCACTCATTCACTCACTCACACTCATTCACTCACTCACTCACTCTCACTCACTCACTCTCACTCACTCACACTCATTCACTCTCACTCACTCACTCATTCACTCTCACTCACACACTCACACACTCACTCACTCACTTACACACTCACTCACACACTCACTCACACACTCACTCGCACACTCACTCACTCACTCACTCACTCACACTATCCAGGATTTGAACCTGTATGAGTATAGATTAAAATGTTATCTGCATTACTGGTAGAAAAAATCTTGTATCTATGAAAAGGTTTATATCATAGTTCATGTGATACAAATACTTTATAATGCAAATTTGACCTTTTTGCATAATTGAGGAAAATCTACAATTGCTGGCAGAGGTATGAGGTGATGTATTATCAAAATATCAAACTGAACATGTACCAAATCTATGAACATTGACTACAGTATCTGTCTGTTTTAAACAATGACAGATTTTGATACTTTCTCTGTGGTTTCTAGGTTCTGTCCAAAGTGCACCTTGGAGAGAAAGAAGAAGTAAAAAAACAAACAACGGACATGTATCCACAAGTGAACCCCTCATCCTGGACAGACAGTAAATGTTGTACAGGTAGAGATGTATAGCTGAGGACAGCACATATTGTGCCATGTGTTTGTAGACTCCATATTTGTGCAGCTGTCATGTCAGGATGGGCCAGTGGCAGCGCTGACATCACCATGCTTCGTGATAACTGAACAAAAAAAGCCAGTAAAATGAACAGGGAGGTTTGGGCAGCTGATAATAGTCAACAAATCTAGGAAGCGGTAAAAATTTGTTTCACACCCCAAATACTACAGTATGTGAAGTCTCTTCCCTTAGACTTGTATGCTAATCATGTGTCCCGTGAATGTTAATTACAACAGAGGAATATCATAACGGCATTTCTGAACGTTTTGAACTCACAAAGTGGAGTTTATTGGCTCTAGAATGGCTTCAGAATGCAAGGCAAAGCCCATGGCTTCCCAATCTTCTCCAGACATGGTTGGGAGTTCGTTGTGAGCATCTGTGGTTGGGAGTTGGTTGGCAAGGTTGCCTAATTTTGCCTAGTGGTCTCTGAAAGTCATCTGTGCCAGGCAAGTGAATTTTGAAAAAAATCAAAGTTTCTAAAGTCATCTTCTGCTTGGATGCTCTCACATGAGCAACTGAAGCTAGTATATCATGGATACCAGCCTAATAAATGTAGAATGTGTGCCCTGGTATGATGAGTGGAAGCAGTAAATATATTGAAAAACACACGTAATGGAAATCAGACACTATTTTTCTGAATCAAAATTATTGTAATCATTATGGTTAATCAAGGTCTGATAGAAGCAGTGGATATTAAAAGATGAAAATCGGGCGTCCTGTATGAGATCTGAGATGAGCTATGAGATTATTAACAGATAAAGCTGGCGCTTGACTCTGTATCAGAGAAGTATGTAACTATATTCTGCATGAAATTTACCCAGCGACTTTATAGTATGAATCAGTTACCTGCAAATACATGAGACAAGATCACCCCTGAAAAATAATAAACTAACCACAAGAAGCCTTTTGTATCTAACAATGTTACTAGTACAGTACATGTAGGCACAGCACAGCCCTCCCCTAAACCTGTGTAGTCTGCTGTTTCTAATAGAAATATAATGCTTGTGTTATTGGGAACAGAGTTACTGTGTAGAAGTTTCCCATGTGGTACATCTTACCCTTCAATCCTCAATCCTACGTTCATGTAATGTTAGTAGAATACCTGTATCAATATCATTTGGGTTTCTTTTACCACCACCATGCTGATACTTCACAATTTGTTCTCCAACTGTACATGTATAAATGTACAATGTATATTATGTGTATATCAGCCAATCTGTGTGTAAAAAGGTGTCTATTTAGAATATCAGTGGTGCTCAAACCAAGATATTGAAAGTCAAACTTGACTCATGAATGGTATTAGACTAACGGTCAATGTTTGCCAGTGTTTCTATTTTTTTGTTGATGTTTGATTGAAAAGATTTGCCTTCTTTCAAACTTGTACATGTGCAAAATGTGTGGAAAAGTTTGACTGTTCTCTAATTCAAGATGGACTTACCGGGATTTTGTACAAAATGCATTTTAATTCCTCTTGTGGACATACATTATGTGTTAGATTTTAGCAGAAATATCATTTTTACTGTTCAGAATGAATGGTTTTGTCAGTCACCACTGATGTAACATGATTGTAGTATTTTGCATTTGTTTTGTCTACATGCCTGAAACACATACACATGTACAAGAGAGGCCTACAGTTTATAACCCTCATGTTATGTAAATAAATGTCAATAAACCATTGTTTATCACAGACCTGTTTGTCGAAAATACATGTGTTTGTACGTGTGTGTGATTGTGTGTACGTGTGTGTGTGTGTGTGTGTGTGTGTGTTTAAAAAGTAATCATTGCTGAGAAGTATCTTCATTTATTACAATAAAAACATGCTATTGTAAATTTTACGTCTTTCTGGCAAGTAGATACTAGATATAAAAAATTAATGTACTTGTTATAAATATACAAATAGATATACTCTCAGTATTTTATTTATCAGTATCAATATCTTTTATTAATTATGCATTTTACTCGAAGGTACAGTCGAAAATGCAAAGTCGATCTTGTTTTTAATATGAAGTTCTAAAGGTTTGCAGTAGCAAATTGTACACATTCAAACGGAATAATCCATTATCATTTCTAAATATCAACAGAAGTTTCCAGACAAATTATTAAATCAGAATTACAATGCCATTCTGCTGAAACGTACATAGGCAGATTCAAATATTCAGCCCATTTTAAGAAATATTCTTCCTTTAACAATGTGTATGGCCTATTTCGTTTTTACCTGCACATTTAAACACCTTGCGAGCATGTATTTATAGTGCAGTCTACGAAGACTTACGCTAAATGACTTCCCTGGAAGAACATCGTATGTTTATAGTGAAATTGAGTACTTGTAGTACAATTACTTCAGATGATATTTTATACTCAGTCTCTAAGTTTACCTCTTCCAATTCTGAATATGACTACAAGAAAAGACTCCAAAGCTTGAGACACCAGTTCTGGAAAGGTTGCTATGTTGTAGTGTCTGTGTCAGCGGTGGATGAGGAGGTGGGTGACAGGAAGTTGAGCTGTCTCTGCTCTCTCGCTCTGTCCCGAACCTCCTGGACAACACCTGTTGCCTGCATAGGAAACCAAACGATGGAAATATATTAATGATTTGGAAGGATGAAAGTTTTTTTCTACTCCAACATTTATCACAAGACACGACGACGGCACACTCAAGTTTTGTGAACTTATCAAGTTTACACAGGTGCACGGACAACAGGCATACTCATTTTCACCCAAGCTAGGTGAGGAAAGTTGTGTAAAGTGCCTTTCCCTAGGGCATAAGATTGGTGACATGACAGGAGTCGAACTCGGGACCTCTTGGTTCCGAGCCAAACGCTCTGTCATTACGCCAAACGACGCGAAAGTTTAGTCCAATCGAAAGAAGAAAAACATTCAAACAGACGCATACAATTCTTCGTCTGTCGTTCTTTTTGGAGCATTAGTTTAGAAAGATTGATGAAATACCAACCCATAAGTATAGAGTGGCGGCTCCTGCGCTGACGTCTCTGATCTCGTCCAGGTTGTACTTGCCCAGGAACTGCCGGGACCTGTTGGCCACTGCCACGGGGATCTTAGCTACGTTACAAGCAGACACTCGTCTCTTCAGCCCCTCTGCACCAGCCTTACTGAGGAGAATCTGCACTGACTGCCAGTTCTGTAACACAGTGGAGGGTCAACTGAATTAGGTTCTCTTTGTGTCATTGATACACAGTGTCAGTGACACGGTGTCATATCGAAATATGACACTGCCTCATGAAGAAACTCCCTTCTAAAGGTCTGCATGAGAGAAAACCTATTCACGGAGACAAATAGATGTGATTTTGGCTTTCGTAGAAAATAACAGACGTATTTGTTAGAATTCCTGAAGACTGACTACAAAAATCATACTTTTAGGCTCGCCGCTGGGCGTCGCCATAAAGAATAGTAACAAGACGATGTAAGATGATTTAAGATTTCTTAATGGCAGTCAGAAATTTTAGATAAGTAAGAAACAAGTTCTTTTTCTCCCAGAAGTCACCTCCGTGTCTTTCTCCCTGGTGCCCAGCAGCAGGTACACGGCTGTCATGACGGTTTTGACCGCTGGGTGGGGCTTGTTATAGCTGCGGATCTCCGACACCGTGCTCTGCCGCAGCTTCAGAACTTCTTGTTTCAACTTGTCCAGTTGCCGCAGGGACAGGAGCAGTTTGTTTGCCCTGTTTATCTCGTGTTTAACTTTGTCCTCCACCCCGGCCCTCTGCACGGCGGTGATGGCGGCCTCCAGCGCCGGTAGGTTCCTCAGGGCCATGGCCTTCTGCAGGGCTGAAAAAACACCAGGATTCACACTCATTCAAAAAGAATGATCACAATGATTTCAGTTCTGGCGGGCATTGATAAAATCATTTTATAATGTCTATGAATGCTTAATGCCCCGAAGGTTCAGTTATGCTCCTTTCTCCTTTTCCCGAGGGTCTCCGGGGGGGGGGGGTCCTGGCAACTGGTACGCCCGACAACGCTTAACGGTATTCAGGACGGTTGGTAACGCTTAACGGTAAATTCAGGACGGTTGGTAACGCTTAACGGTAAATTCAGGACGGTTGGTAACGCTTAACGGTAAATTGACGCATTTTTTTTCGAACTCCACTAGATTCGGTATCTGAAATGGTGAGAAAGAGTGATCGTTGACGAAATATATGTAACGAGGTGTACATTAAAGCAAGGAGGTTAGTGTCCCCTGTGTTCCCCTCCTCGAGTGCGTCCATAAATGCTTGAAGAGGGGGACCGAGCGCAGAAGGCGAGAGTTGAGCGCAAAAGGCGCGAGCAATGTTAGGGGGTCCGGGAACTTGCTCCCCAGGCAAATTTTGCATTTTTAAACCTTCAATAACACATTTTCCTGCATTTTGAGAGGCAAAGTGGCGACGGCTACTTGAGATTTGACAATTACAACCAATTACATAAAAAATGTCGGAAAATATCAGTCCCTTATAATATTATGTATCTAATATAAAAGGCTCCAGGAAGAGCAGTAGTTGTGTTGTCATTTAACTGGAGATTCCTTGATAAATAAATAAACAAACAAACAAACAAACAAACAAACAAACGCACCCTCTGTGACCTCGTACATCTGGATCAGCGTCTCAGCGGCCTCCATGTGTTCATCGACGTCAGCCCTGCCGGCGGAGACCGGTGCCGCGCCTGCCGGGTCCTGTCCTGACGGCCGGTCTGTCATGCCTGGGGACAAACACGCTGATAATCAATAATAATATAGAACTTATGCAAATTACGCCTTTATTTGCATACCAAGGAAAAGTCATGCTTCTATTCACGGCTCGTTTGCATATAATTCAATCCACTATAATAGATAGTATTTGATAGTGTGGGACTTTTACACGTGGCATCAGCCTCCAAGTTAAAAGAAAATGGTGGTATGTGTTTAGCCTCCTGTGCAGGCCTCCGGGCAGGTGGGAGTTTTGATACTGTGTTTTCTAGAATTCTCTGAGCGGCTGGTTGTAGGGTAGTCGGCAAAAGAACGCGTTAAGCATTCTACAAAACGTTATATCCACCCGCCCCTAGTATGTGGTCGTGGAACCTTTTAAGTCGGCATATGGGTTTATTACCAGTGGTAAGTTTTGTGTAGTCAGGTCACAAAGAATGTTTGATGTTATCTGTGTCTTGCTGTCCGTGTGAAACTGACCGTTTTCCAGCTCCGATGACCGTTGGATCAGCTGTTCTGCCTCAGCCAGCTCACGTTCAACATCCGTGACGTCATCTTTCTTACAGAGATCAAAGCTTGCCGCCCTTTTCACGGAGAGACAGTATTGGCCGCTGTGGTCTGGTGAAAAAAAAAACATCATACACTAGTAGATACACTACCCTCTTCAGGTAGATATATTTTTTATGATTATGATTAGTTTAATAGCTGTTTTTCTTTGCCATTACCAAAACATTTATCCGGTCCGATACGCCAGATTGTCCTGTATTTTGGTGACTGGTCAGTGGACAAGGTTGCAAATAAAACGACTACAAAGGTCAGGCCATAGACTTTTTGTACTTCATATTTCTATAATTTGCGCCAATGTTAACTTTACCGTTACACATTTAAGCACACACACACATAAATCTACGAGCATCCCTACCTTTTCTTGCTTTCATACTGTCCACCGGCTGTCCTTCATTTTCCAGTAGAAGTGATGGTTTCTGGGATACAGCGAGAACTCGTCCCTTCTGGACGTCCGGATCTAACCGAGACATGATCTCAGAACCGTCGTGAGCTGTCGTGTGTTTGTCGCTCTTGTCGGTCGTGTTACTGTACTCATCAGCCCGTCTTAAACCTGGGTTAGGTACAATGGAAAGAATATAACCTTTAGCTATAACATCACTCAACCACTCACTCACTCACTCACTCACTCACTCACTCACTCTCACTCACTCACTCACTCATTCACTCACTCACTCACTATCTCACCGTACTAACTCACTCACTCACTCACTCTCACACTCACTCACTCACTCACTCACTCACTCACTCACTCACTCACTCACTCACTCACTCACTCACTCACTCACTCACTCACTAACTCACCCATTCACACACTCACACACTCACTCATTTACTAACTCACTAACTCACTAACTAACTCACTCACTCGCTCACTCGTTCCCCTAAATAAAGTTATGAAAATTTGAAGTGTTCGTCAGGGAAAGGAGGATTAAAGTTATAAGGAAATTGCCATACATTACAAATAAGCAAGCTTAATACGATATGATATAACGTTGGTACATGACAGGCACAAAATTGGGCGAAAAACACATACACCCACCTTGAGCACAATGCTTAATGCTTGGAAATTCGGGACCGGCAAAAACCGGTCGTCTTAGACCGATGGTCGTTTTATGGAAATGGTCGCTGGACCAAGTTTGACTGTATTTGAAACGGAGGTTTGGGATCAATAGATAGCAGTTCTGATTATGAACAGGTAACCGTACCGGCTGAACACTGCCGTCTGCTGCCTGACTGTATCAGCGTCTCTGCCTCGTCCAGTTCCCTGTCTACAGCATCCAGCATCATCAGAGACTCCTCCGTCACCGCCGGTATCTTCGTGCTCACGCCGTCAACATGGCCTCCGGTAGAAGGTATGCTCGACCGAGCACCGCTACCTAGTTATATGGACAATATGTAAGAGACCATGAAGGATCTTATATACATTGGGCCAATGACTGGCTTAATGTATATAAGATTTAATGGCTAAGCTTTAACTTCCAACACTTAGATCACAGACCTACCCTGAACAGAGACGACGGGGGGCGACACAAGTTATCTGGCACGTATGACCCGCTACTACGGTCACGTGTCTCTGACGTCACGTTCCAAGAGTAGACGGGTCCATTCCGTGAACAAGGTTGATGGAGTCAACCGAAAATTTGGGTAAGTCCCTGTAATCTAAGTGTTGGGAGTTAAAGCATACTTTTTTAGTCTTTATTTCATAATGACTTGTACCAACACAGATGAACTTTCATGCTATGATTTAATGGCATTGTGCACAAAATACCATGACCAAATAATAGGGATAATATGTAAGGAACAGCTCAAAATGTGTTTCCAGCCAGTCATTGGCATTTTCTAACTCACATTTGTGCACATTACTGATGTCTATTGTTCTGTATTTTGTATGACCGCTGGTGATGTCAATCATAGAACAGCAGCGGATATATGATAGACTGAACCCAAGTTTTAAAACTTTTGTGACAGGCAGTTCACGTACACTCATCTACAATCCCTTTCTTCCTGTCCAAGTGCTAAAGTGTCAAAAAACCAATGGAACATTGAATGGGCCTCATATGTTCTGTACTAGTCTGAACATACGCCAAAAAAGCAGTTACTCAAGCAACTGGATATGATTTTGGAAACGGTCAGACGTTTCAGCTAGTATTCACTAGCTTTCGTCAGTTTGTGCTTATAAACCCGCAATTCTCCTCTGGTCTCTCAGTCACTGACGAAAGCTAGTGGATACAAGCTGAAACGTCTGACCGTTTCCAAAGTCATATCAAGTTGCTTGAGTAACTGCTTTTTTGGCGTATCATATTACCTGGATGTCTAACCTTCATCGACATAGTCTGAACATACTCCACTTACCTGAAGAACTATAGAACTCCGGCTTTTTGGTAACTGCCGTTAAGGGTACGTCATTCATGTCATTTCTGACCCTTTCATCGTTGTCCATCGTCGACTTTGTCATCACTTTAGACGGAATCGCATCTTCTTCAAACGTTTCCAAAGAATCTCTTCTAAGTGTGAATGTCTCCACGTCCTCGTCCTGCGGACAGTCAAAGTCTCTTGGTTTGGAATTGTCTAGTGGCGGCATCTTGTGAGTTTTAAAACCGTCTGGTTTGTAAAAATCGGGAGACCTTTCTGCTGGCAGTACTGTTGAAGTTTTCAGTACAGATGGAGGAGGCAGCGGCTTTCTGACAGGAGGCCGCCTGTCGCCCCTGCCCGGCATGTCGTTTGAGTTCCAGATCGGTGACAGGTCGCAGGAACTCCCGTCTAGTGACACAAAACTTGCGGTAGATCCGACGTGCTCAGGATCCAGCCTATTTCGCACAAGTCTGGGAGGGATGCGGGCTGAATCAAGAGGTTTAAGAAAGACCGGTGGTCTCCGAGACGCGCTCTCTTCATCTTCAGTGACGTCAGGTGTCTTGTCCTCTGACATCGGAAGTGTTTGTACGCCACACGCCGTCAGCTCTATACTGTCCTGTGTGGACCCTGGCAGCGGAGCTTCAGGTGCCCATGTCTCCACAACAGACGACCTTCTGGACTCAGAAGTCTGTTGGAAGGATCCCAGTTCTTCTAAGGTAATTCTCGGCTGGACGGCTGTTGACGTATCTGTGTAATAAAGTCAACAAATCAGGTCAAACAACTCAACATCTGTATCATACAATGGCATCATTCACATGTCTCATCCACTGTAAAAAATAACAAGAACAGAAAAGTACGACCAATTTTGATGGCTCTTAAGCTTATTTTTATTTTGAACCATTTCGATAAAGTTACTGATATGTAACAGTGGAGTTAAAGCTTGAAGCGCCATTAACTGACCCAGTCCAATGGGTCCGGACCTTTTGGCCGAGCGGTTATGGTGCTGGGTTGTAACCTGGCTGACCGCGTTCAGTGTGAGTTTTCCAGGGGTTTTCCTGTTTCTACTTGCCTCTAGTGTTTCAACTAGTTTCTGTTTTGCGTTGCTGTCAGGTGAATAGAAGGGATGTATGAAAATAAGTTGATTATTACCATTTGAACAGCTCTCCGCTCTTCCAACAAACAATCTTAATCCGGATCTTTTCGGCGGCAGGACGTCTAGCGGCCGAGCAGCTGATCTCTGAGCGGCGGCAGACTTCCGTCTGTCCGGCCCGTCCACACGGGACGGTGCGTGTGTTTGGGAACGGGCTTTCTTTGCATCGCTGACATTCCTGCTTACAGGAACGTTCGTCATACACTTTGTTTTTCCTTTACACATGTTCGCCTGGGTTGTTTCTTTCAGAGCCACCGTCTGCAAACGGAATGGTAAACATTATGTCAACTAGAAATACAAGATTTGCTAGCAAATGCAGATTATTCCATCCAGGTGACTGCAAGTGTAGCCATTATTGTAGAAAACGTCCTAAAATCTTTGAAAGGGCTGTGGATGGAAAGGATAAGGAGGGGTAAACTATGCATATCCTAATGGCTTTCCAATACCACAAACACATGCATAGACACACATGGAGACACACGCACGTACAAACACACACACGCGCACACACGCACACACACGCACACACACACACACACACACACACACACACACACACACACACACACACACACACACACACACAAAGACACACATAGACACACACACAGACACAAAGACACACATAGACACACACACACACACACACACAAAGACACACATAGACACACACACAGACACAAAGACACACATAGACACACACACACACACACACACACACACACACACAAAGACACACAGAGACACACCCAGAGACACAAAGACACACATAGACACACACACACACACGCGGTCTACTTACAGTCTATCTTGAGAACTTCATTTTTGACTATCGCAATCGGTAAAGTCTCAAATAATTCACTATTATTCACTACTAAGCACATTCCGAAATGACACAGAAATCCCTTGTTGATTAGGATAATGCCACCACGGGAAAAGTTGTGTTTTTCTGGACACGTTTACCTCGACATTTGTCTTTTCTCTGCAGCCGAAAATCTCGCAGCAGCCGCACAGGACAGCAGTCACTCCCGCCGCCCCTGCCTCCACTACACATGCGCAGATGATCCCTATCTCCAGGTGAAGGTGCCAGTCGTGAGTTGACGTGTCTCCAGATCCGGCCCGTGTCTGACAGGTCTGGACGGAATGTGAAGAAAGATATTATTAAAGACATAAACAGTAAGCCGCGCAGTTTTGTAGTGACGGAAGCAAGGTTTCATATTCCGGTCCTCTAACGATGACTGAACCCATTTCTTTGGTACACCTTGTCAATCTTGTTGTCTCCGTATGTTGTGGCCTTGTTTGCATTGTTTTGGTTGTGTATGTGTGTGTGTGTGTGTGTGTGTGTGTGCGTTCGTGCGCGTGTGTGTGTGTGTGTGTGCGTGTTTCTGTGTGTGTGCGTTTGTAAGTGTATGTGTGTATGTGCGTGCGTGTGTTTGTGTATGTGCGTGCGTGCGCGTGTGTATGTGTGTGTGTGTGTGTGTGTGTGTATGTGTGTGTGTGTGTGTGTGTGTGTATGTGTGTGTGTGTGTGCGCGCGTGTCTTTTTCTATGTTCATCATAACTCAATAATTTGTGGATATTTGAAATGTGGGTAGGTGTCCCCAAAACGAAGGCTGAGATCGAGGTCAATTAACTTGTTATGGTACTGCAACAGGACTTCCGGGTTTTGTATCTTTTGATCTGAAGAATGTTCGGCCACCAAACTGAAGTGATAGATAGCTCTTTAGCTGACAATGAAGTGACAGGTAGTTTGGATCTCCTAGCACCTTTTTCTGGAACTGCAGAGGCGTTTTTGTCGGAATAACTAATTTGATATTACTCCAGACGTTATGGACGGATTAGCGTATTTTGGGGTTTAGGTTATTGGAGATGCACATGATTAGTAATAACGACTTAATTTGATTGAGTGGTGAGGGTATCGAGGTGGCGTGTATGGGCATCAGGAATACTAGTCAAGTTTGAACTTTTTACATTGAATTAAAATCTAACAACAAGAACTAACAAATATAAGAATAACATCATTGTACTTATCATGAAAGTTCATCTGTGTTGGTAGTAATCATAGTAAAACGTTAAACTTTATTCCAACACACAGTTTACAGAGAGATCAAATTTTTTTATCCTGATGAAGGCGACAGTGGTCGCTGAAAATTTGATCTCTCTGTAAACTGTGTGTTGGAATAAAGTTTAACGTTTTACTATGATTGTACTTACGTGCAGCACGCCAAGAACAGCTGAGATACAGGCCAGCGGCGCGAGGAGCAGGCAGTTCAGCGTGGACTGGATCGTCAGGAGACCCATCTGGAATAACAACATGACATAGTTTATTGAGCTAGCTAGCGCGGATACTGCGTGAGAAGCCGAGTATCCTGGACAGGCATGGAGATCTGACAGCGAGGAAACAGTCGGGTCGGCTGCACGGGATAGGCCGGGATACTCTATTCGGGACGCGCTCAGAATGAGACAGGATTTTCAGAATGAGACTGGATTTTCAGAATGAGACAGGATTTTCATTCCGGCTCCTTCCACCTGTAGTCTGTCTAGTCTGTCGGGGTTTGAATCACGTGGTGCGCGATGATACGTACATCAGAAGTGCTACATCTGTACTCAGCCAAGTGTGGCAGAAATATACAATAAAGGTCGTCAGTCATTACTGCTAGTACGCCAAAAAGCAGTTACTCAAGCAACTGGATATGATTTTGGAAACAGTTAGACGTTTAAGCTAGTATCCACTAACTTTCGTCAGTGACTGGGTTCTCAGCTCTCAGTGCTGCTTTTTTGCTCTCAAAACTGCTTATTGGCGTATCGTATTACCTGGATGTCTAACCTTCATCGACGTATTACTACTAGTATATTGTCAGTTTAGTTCGCTAGTGGAGTAATACTGGTCACCCAGCAAGCCGTTTTACTGGTCCGAGGCAGCGATGATAAAGTCTTGTCCTCTGATGGCAAGTCACAACAGATGGAGTTTCTTTTTCACAGATTGGAAGCTTCTCTGCAGCTGGGACAACTTTTATTTTCAAAGCGGTCTAGTCTACCGTAGACTGAACTGCCAAAGAAGAGAAGAAGAAGAGTTATGAAAAGCGTGTTGAGTAAACTATAATTTTCACCACAGTGAAAGTTTCAATAACCGAAATACAGCGGCAACAGATGGTATTTAGAGGTCACATCTAACAGCAAGGCCCCATTTTCCATCGAAATTTTCCTGTTTGTTTTTGTTGACAGAATGAAAGCTCCTCGGCCTGAGGCCAACCCTAACTACGATATCGAAATCGTAAGAAACTCCGGTACGATACCTGCGTCACATGTTAAAAAGTTCTATCATGGAAGTGTAATTACAGAACAAAAATCATCAACCATTTATTGAGTATTTCTCCGACAAAACTTCCACCGTAGTTTTAGAAAAGCTGTCAAAGGACATAAACGTGAGGATAAACTAAAAAGGTATCTGCTACCCAAGAGCCACATTCACATTCATATCATTAGAAACAAAAATTGGACGCTCTGCTGCAGTACCAGTATTGAACTTATCCTTCATGTTGTAGACACTTACCAACACACCAAATATCACGATGATTGATGACCCATCCCAACACACCCAAAAACGGCACTAAAAACGAGCTACGTCAGGAGTCTCTTTGTTTTTGAGGATCATTAACAGATAGCTAGAACCAGCCTATGGTACAATCAATCGTTTCCTGTTACCTACATCATATTTTGTCTCACTAGTATTAGTTTGCTATGGGCTAATTCAACTTACTACATTAAAAAATGAAGAAAGAAATTGACTTGAAAAATCCGTGTTTGCCGCCCTGAAATTGCATCAGATTTGTGGTGGCAAAAGCTGAATGCGCCTCGTTTGGGCTGTTTTTATGCCAACCATAAATGTGAGATAATTTCACAATACGTTGAACTTAGAAGCAAATTACAGTCACATTAATATTTTTATATAAAATATTTCAATATATGGTGCAAAAATGTTACCTCATGCCCTTTTGATACGGAGCGAAATCCAAATCTCAAAGGCCAAACATTCCATTGTCTACCCGGACCGTTACAGGGTTTGAGCTTGCACATGTACCATGAACCTGTCACGGGATGTCAGGTTCATGGTAGCGGGTGTCAATACAAGATGCACGAGTGGTTCTGAGTAGACTTGTGTCCCTTTGTGTCATAGGGGAGTCACATATTCATCAATGTCTTTACCGAGTACATATAGAAACAGTATATTGCCGTTAAAACAAATGATGCTGTTAAACAAATATTATCTGAGAGAGACATGAAGAAATCTGAAATTCATTCACTACCCAGCTAACTTACATGTTCTAAAGATTTCTTGTTATTTATGCAAATGAGGTCCCTACTGAATAAAGTTGATATTTGTCCTCTCTTTCAAAGTAACCCACGTACCAACTTTCATGACAGTCCAGTCACAGGTTCTCTCGTTCTCGTGAGGAAATCTATCTGATATTGCCATTTCTTTGTATCTCTTCGTCATCATTTCATACTTGAAACAGTCTCAAATACCTGCTATGTGAGGCGTATCTTTATTTTTTTTGGGTGCCGCCCATGCCGGAACAAGCCTGAGACACAAAACAAGCAACCATTTTCCGTCACATTTTTGCCTCACAGATATCAGTAAGCTATGGGATAGGATTGATTCAACTTACTACATCAAAATAAAGTTTTGCGGCCCTGACATGTCATTTGATGCCTTTAACAACAAGCATACACAAAATGGCAATGCTGCAAAGAAGAAAGACAAACGAAGCTAAAACAAACCACGGTGTCCGGTTACAGCCGGCACACAGCGGGCATACTCGACCAGGCGTGTAAGCACTACTAGACAGGCAGCTGTGCCATGTTACGTCAAGTGTTCTGAGTACCCAATGTATCATCTACTGAGTCACTTTCGGAACAAACAGACATAGCGAGGATCTTCCTTCCACCATCTTTTACCTCCTTAACCGAAGCCAGGTACCTACTAGTATTTTACACCTGGATGAAGTGAGGAAAGTCGTGCAAAGTGCCTTTCCCAAGGGCACGAGATCGGTGACATGGCAGGATTTCAACCAAATACCTCTGGATTCTGGGTCAAACTCCCTGCCGTTATACCACAGGACCGTACTATTTGTTACTTAGGTTCCAAATAAACAAGGTGATTTGGGGTATTTATGTCGTATTGTCATATTACGGTAAAATAATTCTACACCCCCTTGCTGTTTGCCGTGTGGTATCGTCTGTTATGTCCCCTGTATGAGCTAAGCCGATCTGGTTCCAACAACTTCCACAAGAATGGGGGTGTACAGGTCACAAAACATGGTTGTTATTTATCTCGGTGCGACAGTTTCAAATATATTTCAAATGGACTTATACCACACAACTTTCAGGAAGTTATTTTAACCTGTATTGTGATGTTTCCATTTTGTACACACATGTTGTGAAGTTACTACCCACTGACGGTGTTGTTAATGTGTGTGTGTCTTATTGACTTTCTAATATTTGTTGTGGACATTGCCAAAGCTGCTTACTGTTTTAATTCTTCTCCCTCTTGGGCCCTTGTCGTCTTGCCAGACTATCTACAGCTTTAGTTATGTTTTAATTATAATTTTATTGCTGTTGATGTGATGTCTGAAAGTGTCATTAGTCGTTGTGAACCTAATGCGTTATATAATGTCCGGAGGTTTGGAATCTCAGATTTCTTATATTTACAGACTTTATATACACTGTATATATCGGTATCCAATACAATTTCAGGGCGGCAAAATAAAAATATACATATGACTAAATCTGTCTGATATTGGTACTTTTTAAAAAACATTTTTGTCATCATTTCATACTTGAAGCGTTTAAAATATCCCCCAAACAACCTACGCTATTTTCTGGAACCACAGATAAATAGCAAGAACCATCTTACAAGCAACCATTTTCCGTCAGTGACATCGAATTTTTGCCTCACAGATAACAGTATGATATGGGATAGGATTGACTCAACTTACTACACATTAGAATGGGCAGAAACTTGACTAAAGAATCCAGTATTGTCGCCGTGAAATTGCATTGGATGCCTTAAACAACCATGTTGATCGATATTTACTCATTTGACTTCTCAGATGAAAATTTTGTCAGATATGACGAGTTCTCTCACCATGCAGGCGGCACACGTGTCGTCCAACGTGAGGAGCAGGCCAAGGGCGCCAACCAGCACAAACTGTCCGCGAGAGAAAACAAACAAACAAATAAATAAACAAACAAACAAAAATCATACTACTTCATTAGCAAGACCTCACGCTAATATTTC
This sequence comes from Branchiostoma belcheri, assembly GCF_001625305.1. Lineage (NCBI taxonomy): Eukaryota > Metazoa > Chordata > Leptocardii > Amphioxiformes > Branchiostomatidae > Branchiostoma > Branchiostoma belcheri. The sequence goes on from NW_017802991.1 coordinate 317,324, forward strand.
TGAATCTCAGAAAAAAGTGACAATATGAAACATGAACTTATTCGAAGTCCATTCTTAATTCCAAATACTCAGGATGTTGGTATCAGTTGGAATGCTATACAGGAATATTGAGAATGCAATTATACTGCAGTTAGAACACACTTTGAATGCTCTTCGATATTTCCCACCTGGGAAGTTTTGAGGATGATCAAAACATTCGGACCAGCAACAATATCAAATGGGCACAAATATTTGGAATGTAGTGAGAATTTCTCGAATACACTTCAAATTCCCAGGAATATACAAGGTTTTTTCTTTCAAGGAAGTATTATTTTACATAACCACGCTCTTAGCTACAGATAAAACATATCTACAGACCTGAGGCAACTTACAGATATGTGCCCTATGTAGCACAGATTATTTCTCGTATATATATAGGACTGTTCAGCCATAGCTGAAGCTCGTATATGGTTGATACTAATTAGGATTTTACTGACTGAATACTGGCCAATACGGACTGAAGGTGGCCATATGCATACCTATATATATATACAGGTATCCACTGAAATGTTTTCAGGGACATTCTTTGTGTTTAAGTGAGAAACATACGGATTATTGCAAGTCCGTGAACAACTGTGAACCAGCTGTGAGAAAGGACACTTGTCATAATTGAAAACTCGCCGGACAGATGTCGAGAAGGGAAATTTCGACGTTTCTTGTAGTTTTCACTCGCCTACGTGTACATAGCAATTTCGTCCTGTTGCTGGTTTCTGACCTAAACTGGGAAGCTGAATTTCGCTCTGAGCGTCTGCACACGACAGCCAAAACACATGAGCGCTGAATACAGCAAAGAACGTGCGGGTAGAAATTAAACAATACTGTGCATTGGCATTTACTGATGACAAACGAGACAACAACAAAAAACAACAATCGGGGCACTTCTGGTATTTGTTGAGGCAGCACATTTTGAGTAACATTACACTGGCAGTTCTGTGCCGAAAATCGATGCCACTACAGAAATCTGGCGTTTTGATAACTGTTCAGAAAGGCGCTGCAGGAAAGTTTGTACTGTGAACCGCCGCTGTGGTGTAATGGTCACAATCAGCTGATGACCTCAGTGTTGTTTCCAGGTGAAAATAGTTCAGATATACATATCAAATTATCCCTGCTGTGCATGTTGACAGTCAATTCTCAGGACTCTTTCAATGCAGCGAACCCGCGAACACAAGCGTATACGTAATGCAACAGGCTATACGGGACACCTTTCTTTAATACAAGAGAAAAAATGTTCTCTATCTGTATCTGTATAGCCGGTATAACCACCCTCCTGTCTTTGGTAATCTCTTTCTGACATTGTGAATTATACATTTTTGTGATACATGCTGTAAGAGTACAAAATCTCAAGACAAATTCTCCAGCTATGATGCGTTGAGTTTAGTCGAAGGAAAACAGAATAACAGGCATGTTTTATGATGTTGTATGTGAATCTTGACAAACTGGTGTAGTTTCCGCGACATGTTTCTCAACATGAACAGTTTAATGCGTGTTGAACAACGTTTAGCACTTATAATACATGGACTGTTATCAGATATCAGCGGCATACATGAGTGATAGGAAACTGGTCGGCTCAGTCGTTTATATTAATTCAAGGGGTTTGATACTTTTGCATGGGAATAGAATTTCCTAGCGTTAGAGAATAGTTAATAGCGATTTTGCTTTATGTTAACTTATGTTTCATGAAATTTAACCTGCGAAAGGAGAAATGGAATGATACCTACCATGATTCCGCATCCAATGGGAAGAGTGCTGACTCCCGGGTACGGTGTCCATGCTGTCAGTATCTCCAGCGTGCCGAGCCACACCGCCACCACCCCGCACACGGCCTGACACGCGCCCAGACCCCGCAGCAGCACCAGGGAACACATCTCCGGGCCAGGCTCTACCCCATACCGCAGTCCTGACGATCTGCAGACGGCGCCGTCCTGCCTCACGTCGTGATATCGGCCCGGCCCGCTGCTGAGGACGTGATTGGCAGACTGGGATTGAGAAAAGAAAACAGCGTCCATTCACCTCACATTAAGAGCTCGTTACTCTAGCAACCATATTCAACAGCACATTCTCGACCACGGGTATTTCGGGAAGAGGATGAAAAGGCTTCCTTGTGCTGAATGGGTCCGTCGGTCCGTGTGTGTTTTACCAAGGAGGATATTGTGCAGCGGCTAGGTGAGCCGTGATTTTCTGGACGCGGCGGCCTTAAAGGCAGTGTTGACCAACGGACTTTAGCAATTAGAAACACCCATTCCTGCGCTATTGTTGCACTGTCAGTAACAGCTCGTGTGCTTGCACAAGTGTGAGCTCGTTTTTTTTTACTTAAATACATACAAGTCTCAGCATCTATATAGACGGGTGAACCATTTTATAGGCTAACATGCGACACTTCAATCATGGTTCCCTCACAAGAAACATTGTAAATATACGCAGGGACATTATATACGTCTACATCTGTATCTGATGTCATTCGTAAACACAAATACGGACAATGACATGTACTTAAAAACAAATCACTTCATGGTTTCTCTTGGTACACTGTACTTCATTTTTCCAGCCGGCGCCTGTTGTCTAGAAAGTTGTTATGAAGAAAAATCCCTTCAGATATGTTTTAGAGCTACAGTGAATAGACTCACAGATCTTTCGGACCTCCTTAAGGCCTGCCTCATTCATTAGCCGTTAAAGAGGCCCATGCACCACTACCTACACCCAAAGGTTCCATACCTCAAGTGCTCCCAATTTTCCCCCTGACTTGAGAAACGCGTCGTTCCGCCTTCCTTGCCTCTTTTGTTGCAGGCACTTGGCGAAAAATCAGGGCCGATTAGTGTGTACACAAGTATATTGACATTGCCACGTAATTGTGCTTAAGAACACAGCTGATATGTGCCTATTGACCTCACCGGCCTGCCTGTAGGACTCGACCATTTTGACAAGGAGGGGGTGTTCGAAAACGACAATCAGAAAAAAGGAAGTTATAGAAATTATCATCATGAGTCTGTAGATGACAGGTTTAGTCCACGGCAGATGGTCTGACGCTAGCGAAGCAATGTTGAGTAATAATAAACCAAGGAAATAGGATGTGTGAATAAACAATAACGATATTTTCAGCACATAATATTTGATGTGACCGGGTATTAACAAACAACAGTATTTACCACATCACCAAAACCAGTCCGCTGATTCAGCATGTGCGACTGAGACAGCTGAACTTTCTGGGACACATTCTGCGCATGCCTGAGAATGGACCTGTTAGACTGTACGCCCTCTACGTGCCCTCTCATGGCAGACGCAGGCGAGGCCGACAGCCTACCTCCTACTTCAAGTACGTTTTGTTTGTTTGTTTGTTTGTTTATTTGCACAACAGCAACAAAACTTATTCATAATACACTAATAATAAATAAAACAGGTGCAGGAGGAGGGAAAAAGCTTATTTAGCTTATGCTAAGCCTCCTCCTCTATACTAACCCAAAGTAAACATAATTGAATTGAAATAATGCATACATACATAAGGAATTGTTATCAAAATAATTCAAACATGGGCAATAATGAAACAAAAGTATACATAAATTGAGATGAAATGAAATTGATAAAGTACGTCCAACAACTTCTGGGAGATGACTACAACCAACTGACAGAGAAGCATTTACCATTATGCTTTGATATCTGAATGATTATAATTACTTCTATGTTACCTTATTTCATTTGATTGTTGATGAATTAGTTACGATTTCCTCTTGTTCACGATAAGTTTATCTATTTTTAGTTGACCTTTGTTAGTTCATCTTTAATCTTTTGTTATAATTATAATGTCATGTAGTTTTTTGTTGGGGTTATCCCCCCAGGAATCTTTTAAAACCGCCAATAGGCGACATGTATTTCCTGGTTAAATAAATAAATGAACAAACAAACAAACAAACAAACAAACAAACAAACAAGCAGATAGCCAACCTTGCTCGCGACAAGGGGCGGTGGAGGGATCTTGCAGCCGACCGATGATGACGATGTTGAATATTTGATGTAACGTTTATTAATACGAAGAGTAAAATAAATTGTTGATTAAATCCAAGCGCCTGTCTATTCCTGCACTTTCGGACAACGTGAATACCTCTTGTTCAGTACATGACTTGTACCTCCGAAAGTGTGGGTAGTTTGATCCATAGATACGACCCGTATGTACATGTACGTAGTTCGTCATCCCATCTTGAAGGTTTGGAATAGTCCCCAAAGCCGTTGTAAAGCATTTGTGTCGTTAACGTAGCCAACGTCCTCCAAGCAGACGTCGTTCGCTTTTTTGACCTGTGTACGGCCGATTTCGTTTCAGACTTTTAGGGAGGCTGACGGTTGCCATGGTTTATATAATATATATGTCGGGAGTACCGAATTAGGCAATCAGATACAAATTATACAAATCAGAAACTACTTTGCATAAAGTGGAAAATTTCATGAATCCACAGCATTTCTTGATAGGGCTCTCAAACATACATGTATGTTATATGTAACTGAGATACAGAGGGATATCCATAGATATTATACAGATGAGGATTTAATTTGCATAATTGATACGAAAACACTATGATTCCATAATCTTTTATGGTAAATGATAGCAATTTCAGTTACGTTAAGTTTAGCATTGATAGACATAAACCATGCAAATCAGGGTCTCATGTATATAATCTATGAGGAAATGCTACTAACAAGTCTTCTTCGCTAAGATAGGACTATCCAGAAATGGACACAACACTCCACATCAATGTGGCATCATCTGCGTCTTTCTCAGTCCAAACTAAAACACTCAACAATAACAAGTTGTGCTGTGCTCTTTATTCAAAATGTTCAAAACTCACCAAACTTTTCTTAACATTTACTGTACAAAATAAACTCTTAGTAACCAAAACACAGGTAAACTAATAAAGTATCTAACAGTAAAATTTGTACATTCAAATCTGAGATGACAACACACTTATCTTTTTGAGGATTTCCTTGTGTTGAATAAAATTTGCGATTTAATATTCCACAGATTTCATACAACATTAACATCAAAGATAAAGTAACTTCTGATGTTAAGGGCACTGAGTTAGTTAGTTCTATAATTATCATTTTAACTAGTTATTGACAGTAAAGTCAGTTGAAGGAGTACATTTTGTACATGTACCTGAAGTTCAGGTCTGGTGTCTACATGTATATGAATTCATAGCTCGAAGTGGTCAATATTGTTAGTTGTTTCCTTAAATTTATCCTTCACAATGCAACTGTTACAGAACTGTTGGAACAAACATTATTATGGAGATGTAATATTAAGTGGCTCTACAGGCTGCCCACACCAGGCAACTGTTGGACTGTGTTGTATGTACAGTTATGGCTATGTTGTAAACATATGTCCATGCTGGCTGTAGGAGCCAACAGTCCGACTTGACAGGCAATAAGGAATCCATGTTCTCAATGATGAAATACAAAATATAGATTGGAATGTGTGCTGAATTCTAAAGGCATCTAAATAAATTTCATGGTGCCCGTGATGATATTTGAAGCATTTGAAAAAGCTCAAAAATAATAGCCTGGAATCCATCCGTGAACACTTTATCTCCGCTCCGTTCCTCCACTCAGGCAGAGCAGAGGAACGGAGCGAAGATAAAGCGTTCACGGATGGATTCCAGGCTACAAAAATAAGCTATTTGAGGAGTCTCTTTATTGTTTGGGTACCACAAATTTATAGCTAGCACCAGCCTACAAATAGTACAATACAAAAGGACCATTTTTCCTCAGTGACATCAAATTTTGTCTCACAGTACAAAAAATTTTATGGAATAACATTAATTCAACTTAATACATTAAGAGGCTTTGAAAATCCAGTTTTGCTACCCTGAAATTGCATTGGAATGCCTTTAAAAATAAGCTGTACAGTGGAAACCCAGGGCTTCAGAAGTTAGCTTTAGTTCCCTGTCTATTCTGACTGTGTGTCCATCAGCCATTTAACACAACTCCAACAACCCATGGATCAAATTGATTGGTTGACGGACACTCTGACAGGTACTTTGAGTGACATGAAGTGAAAACACACTGTTAGCAACAAACACATCTTCTTATACAACACTTCACCTGAAATATATCTTACAACTTTGGAACAAACAGTATTGGCTTAAAACCTGGAAGAATAAGAATATTCTCTGGTATTATATAGCATTCATCACAAATCCAGCACATCAAGCTTGGCTTGAAACAGCCTACAAAAGAGCACGTCAGCAGAATGTACTGCACCTGCACAAAACCTGTAATGTATTGTGCATAGCACTTCGTCAGAACGTCTCATATAAGGTTGTATTTGCTCATATAAGGTTAGCATTCCGACAGTAGTTTCCAAATGTTATGTCGGAAAAGACATCGTCTGCAACAGGCAAAATACTGATGCAACATTGACCAAAAATCCAACGAAAACCGTGAAAATCCAGTGCGCAGGCGCAGTACGTTCTGCCGACATGCTATACAGAAGCCCTGATGTCTACCCTGGGTGCCAGCCTTTTTGTCTCTGACCCACATCCTCCAAGCAGATGTCGTTTATCTGATCTCCAAGCAGATGTTGCTACAATGTATTTGAGTGTCTGTGTTGGCAGGGGTCAATCTTGTTACAGACTTTAAAAGAGAATAAACCCCAAAGGGGTTGACGGATTGCCATGATATATGAAGAGTGATGAATTAGACAATTAGATTTGAATCATGTGAATCAGAAACTAATTTGCATAATTAAGGGAAAAGTGTATAATCCACTGCAAGAGAAGGGTTGCCAGGATTCAGCATGAGTTTTGGTAGGTGTATTGTATGACTAATTTTTTTGTTCAGAAAGTGCAAGTAGCTCTGTTACAAAATGGATGGCACCCAGGTTACCTAGCACATCAGCAGAACGTACTGCACCTGTGCAAAACCCCAATTTTTCAAGTTTTTATTGGATGTTTGCTCGAAGTTGCATCAGATTTTTGCCTGTTGCAGACAGTATCTTTCCCAACACAACATTTGGAAAATACAGACGGAGTGTTAACCTTATATCCACAAATATGACCTTAGGCCACACCAATTTAATTTGTTGATTCTCGGATTCGCCTCTTCATTTTTTTCTGATTTACAAAGAAGAAAAAAATTCTGGTTCTCAATCAAACTCAAATATGCATATTTTGCCCCCAACAGTTGATGAAAGTCCTCTTCTTCCTAGTTGTTAAAGTTTTTCCATCTATCAATGCAGTTGTTTGATTAAAAGTTCAAAATTCATAAACCCAGCCTTTTGTGTTGCCTTCAAGGCTCCTGTCATAGCATTTGGAGCTATAATAGGATGCCTACATTGTAGATCTGTATTTATTATTTTTTTTTCGCCCTGTCGCTTCATATTTCTGAAAAAATCCGAGAACCAACAAATTAAATTGGTGTGGCCTTATATGAGACGTTCTTGCACAGATGCAGTACGCTCTGCTGACGTTCTGTGCACCCTGATCCCCGTCCCCAGTCCTGACCCATGTCTAGCTGCCTGTCTTCTCCAGTATGTACACCATGTTAGCCGCTCCGATGGCCACTTTGGGGACATTTCCATGGCGACTGTTGTCTGAACAGTACACTCCGCCTGGGAGATCCACCAGCCGACCTGTAGTCTGAAACAAAAATGGAAAACAATTTGTTACTTTGACATATATAAAATAGTTATTCCAACCTAAAACATGGAGCACACTACTGTTTTTTCATGATAAAAGTAAAATCATCACATGTACAATGTATGTTTCATGTCTTGAAAGTTCATCTGTGTTAGTAGAAGTCATTATGAAACAAATTTGAAAGCAATTGACAAAACATTAGAAATTTGACTCGCCCAAATTTTCAACTGTACAACTTCAGTCTTTGTCAAGGAATGAACAATCCACCGCTTCCGTGACGTCACACAGATAACACACGTGACTCCATGAGCAGTGGATCATAGGTTGCAGAAGATGTTAATGATACATCAGGGCATTACAACCATCCTTCAACAGAGACGGGGGGCGCCACAGACTATCTGCAACCTATGATCCACTGCTCACGGAGTCACGTGTGTTATCTGCGTGACGTCACAGAAGCGGTGGATTGCTCATTCCTTGACTAAAACTGGAGTTGTACATTTGAAAATTAGGGTCCAATTTCTTGTGTTGGCAATTGCAGTTCAAATATGCTTCATAATGACTTCATAATGTATGTATCATATACTACTGCATTCTGAAGTCTCTCCCCAATGTTGCAAAACTTTAAACTGAACAGAATTGAACTGAACTGAACATATTTGACTCAAATTTGACTTAAATTTGATTAAGATTGATAAGGACAGGTATAATGTACATGTAGGCCTGAATCTGGTCAAACTTCTCCAGAACTTCAGTGAAGCAATGACTCCCTCGCAAACCTAGGACACACAGTGGAAACATACTAGAATGTGTTTCCCCTATGTTTCCACTGTGTGACCAAAGGAAACACACAGGAAACACAATGGAAACATATAGATAATCCGTGACCAACTTCTCCGCTCATGGAAACACAAGGAGCTGTCACAGGATTCTGACTGGAGCAGAAAATCATTTCCAATGTGTCTCCTTCTGGCCAATTAGAGACTGTGTTTCCAGTGTGTTTCCTCTGTGTGTCTTGGTTTAAATTAATCACTCCTAGGAGCAGAGCCCAGCAGCATTTCTCAGAAATTGTGATGCAATGTCAGACAGACTCCAGCCCCTCGCCTACATATATATACAGAATGAAACAATGTCTTCAGTGTTCCAAATTTTTGCCTGTAGTTATATATACGTATACCTATACAAGGGGCAGAATTTCTAGTCATCATTTATAAATCAAGTACATTTGTAACTGTGCTCTATCACCAGTGTTTCTAAACCTGTATCTGGATGGGTATGCATTGCCTTGAAAGAGAATTGGTCCTTTTAGTTCCTTAGAACACACAATAAGGGACAAAAAGGATAGTCTGTATCATGTGACTTGTGTGACCACATGGTCAGGTGGTCTGTCATGGCACCACTACACAATTCATTCCTTCACTGTTCTGTCTATGCCTTGGCAGTGCATGGATAATTGATTTTTCACCCATAACAAGCCCCAGGGATAAGGCAGGAGCCTGCTGTCCTTCAGCTTTGCTGGGCTCTGCTCCTAGGAGTGATTAATTACCAGGACACACAGAGGAAACACACTGGAAACACAGTCTCTAATTGGCGAGAAGGAAACACATTGGAAACCCTTCCACTATACGTCCTCTAAAACAAACATTAGGGACCCTCTGACACTGGTAGAGCCGAAAATGTCTATAAAATGTTAAACGGACAATAGACCCTTTTTGGACATTCTCGAAAATTCCGGACATTTTTCAAACATTTCTAAGAATGTCTGAACAGGGGCTTTACTGTGTCTTTTTGGGGAGGACTTGCTTGTTGCGTTTTCCATTGTTCTTGAGGTGTCAGAATGTCTTTAGAAAAAAAGTGTGAAAACTGGCATGCATATGAAAAGCACTGCACAAAGCCAAGACAATTTATAGGGGAGGACACCATTAATTAATAGACAGATGCTAATATCTCTAAGTGCTCATTGTGCTAAACAAAGGATTGTCTCCTAGGGGTGTCCCTACCTGACGTGTGAAGAGACTATGGATATAAAATGTCCACCTTGGGTTATTTTGATGTCGTTTTTCAGTAACTATGTCTACTAAATGTTCTCCCGACTGGCCTTTGTTCAGCAATGTCTAAATCATGTCTATTGTCCATTTAACATTTTATAGACATTTTTGGCTCTACCAGTGTGAAGAGGGAAAAAGGAGAGGACACACAGAGGAAACATAGTTTTTACCCTCTTCTGTCCAGAGTGTTTCCCCTGTGTTTCCCCTGTATTTCCACTATGTGTCCGAGGTTTGGAATTTGTTGGTTGGTGGTTGATCGAAGGAATCTGAATGTGTGACGGGGGTTAAGGGTAGCTAAAAGTACAATGTATGGAGGCTGGCACTGTGGCTATGGGATACACAGTGTGCTATTCTGTATGACTACGTTCTACAGATCAGTAGTGGTCGTGTGGAGTAGATGGTGCCTACCTGCAGTGTTCCCCTGTCCACTATCCGAGCCATGTTCTGGTCACTTCCACCAGCTGTGATACAGGACCTGCCTAACCACTGACAACAGTACACCTGCAACAAGTAACAAAATTTATCAATACATATGTTACAAAAGAAAGGAACATTAAGGTATCTCAGATTAGCTCACTGAAGAGCTAATCTCTCACTGGTCCTGACAGAGAAGACAGACTCTTTCTACAGTATTTACAGTTTCACTGTACCATGGAAATTCCCCTGGTTCTTTTTGACAAGCACAATTCACAATTCCGCATGCCTGTGGACAAAATGCCTGTACCATTCCTAGAATTGTTGCAAACTGCAACAATACTGTACCATTAGGCTCCTCCCTGAGACGTCGCCAAAAACACAACATATTATTTTTGTTTAAAAACATAAAAACACAGACAGAATGCGCTGACAGACCAGACAGGAGTTGAAGTCAGGCGGGATGTCTTTGATCTTCTCGGTGGAGTTGAAGTCCCAGACCTGCAGGGCGCCGTCCTTACGCCACGACCCCGTCAGCACGTGGTTATGCTCAGGGTCGATGTCCAGCCCTTCTCCGCAGATGTGAGGTCCAAAAATCTTCCTGTGGAGAAGGTAAAGATAAAATGTGGAGGTATTCCCATAGCCTTTAGACTGCAGGGGCAGTTGGGGTGGACACGGTATTGGAAGGCAGAACCCATCCCTCTCCTTCCACCATCTTTTACCTCACCAACCAAAGTCAGGTACCCATTTTTACACCTGGCTGCAGTGCAAAGGATCAGTGACATTAGGGGATTTGAAGCAAGGATCTTTGGATTGTAGGCCAAATGTTCTGCAGGTAAGCCACACAACCCCACAAAATACATTCATCAGATTTCTCAAGCATAACATTGGCAGAACGTACTGTGCCTGTGTGAAACCTGTATTGTATTATGCATAGCATTTTGATATATAGAACATCTCTGTTTAAGGACGTTTTGGTGTATCTAAGGATGACATGCTGTATTTAGTTTTCAAATTTTAGTGTTGCAAAATTCTGATGTAATGTAACGTTGGCTAAACGTCCAGCCAAATACAGAAAATCCTGGTTTGGTACAGACACGTTCTGCTGACATGCTGTCTTAAGCCAACTGTTCAACTCTATAGTCAAAAATAGCGTCCATATCCAATTTCCTTAGAATACATGTGTGCCAAATTTGGTGCTTTTAGACAAAGGTGCACAATCTTTCAGCTATGCCATGGGACTAAAGTAGAAAAGGCATTTGGTACAGTAATAACTATTCATAATACTTTAATATCAAGTAACAAAAACAGCTTACCTAACTGAATGTTTCACCCGGGTATCCCAAAACTGAAAAATAAACACAGGAATTTCAGTTAACAATGTTTGGTTCTGCAACTGCCCTTTGACTTGGATGACTGGGATAATATGAATACAACACAAAGTGTTCTGTAACATCCAAGGTATCAGCTCAACCCATGTGAGGGCTGGGACTGAGGGTGATGCAGAATACATGTGCACCGTGCTGTATTTTACATGTCATACCTACTCGAGAAAACATGCATTTTAATGCAAAATGTGCTAAAATTTGGTGTCACTAAACAAAACAATTGCTACAGTAACAACATCAAATCCAACGTCCGAATCCAGTATTCCAATTTTTGAAAGCGGTGCACTTGGTGAACACAAAACACATTCAAATTATTTTCTGGAACATTTGGATACTACAAGTTATCACATGGGCTGGAACAACCATCAAACATTATCATGGCCCAAGTATGAAATAATTCTAAGGTACCGGTATGCAGGGCTTGAAATACTGGGTATATGTGCGCCTTAGTGCACCCAAAATTGGAGCTGTGCACCCAATTCTGTGGGTGCACTGGTGCATACAATCAGTCATGTACATGTATATTTTTGTAGGTACATGTACATTATTTTTGTACATATTAAATGACTAGTACACAGGATATTCTTGGTATCTAAGTGTGAGAAAAATCTTTGTTTAAGATTTTGAAGTTAGCTTCGATTTCAGATTGAAGCTCAGAAGAGGAGCAGTAAGATCTGTAATTAAGATTTGTTTTATATGGCGCACCCTAAAAAAATTTTGTGCACCCAATTTTTTAGGTTGGGTGCACCAGTGCACCTCTTCCCAGAAATGAATTTTGAGCCCTGGTACTGGTATGTCTAACTTACATGTAGGGTCCATGTAGGTATTAAGTCATGTCTCTAACCTGGATTGTATCGTCCCATCCACCACTCAGGAACACACCAGGGTAGGTAACAGCATTGGGGTGATACACAACACTGAACACTCTCAACACATGGCCATCCATAACTGTCTTGTCTGGACTGGAAGTAAGAAATGCAGGAATACATGTTAGGGATTCAGACTTTACTCTGCTGTCAGAAGGTCATTATTAACAATATTATTGTGTGATTAGTTGCAAAAATACAATCAAATTGAATATATTTCTTAGTCAAGACCAGACAATTTCTATGTCTACAATAGTCAGGTTTAAAGAGCCTGTCACAGATAGCTGAATATGGCCTTATGCACAACTACTGCCAAACTCCCCAACCATGGTTGTGTTTCCTGTTTCAGTCCTAAAAAACTTAGGGTTGGTAGGTAGGGATTTTTTTCCTCTCTTTATTGTGATTGAACTTATACAATATAGTTTTAACAAATTAAATTGAAAGTAAAACTTGAATGACAACACCTAACTGTTACATTTTCAATGTCAATATTTGAAAACTGATTGTACATGTACAACATTTCATCACTCACATATCAGATCATGGAGCTAGAAAAGGTCGATCAGTTTGAAAAATTTATGTCCCTTGCAGGAGTCCACTAAAAAAATCCTAGGGTCGTCAGTTTTTACCTCCATGAAATGGAAGGTATTGTTTTTGGCGCGTCTGTGTGTGTGTGTGTGTGTGTGCATGTGTGTTTGTGTTTCCGCTTTTTTGTACCTTCATAAGTTCATAACGCCTTCATGGATTGTGGTGATATTTGGTATGCTGGTAGGTGTTAGGGGGGCGAAGGTCAAGGTCAAATATGGGCCTCCTGGTGGATGGCCTTGGTAGTGCAGTAGCACTTCCGGTTTAATGAGGAATCTCCTTTGCAGCCAACAGATGTGTCATTGTGTGGCTATCGAGTCAGTGCGCTTGGGACCCGGTTTGATTAATGGGGTTCCCTCAGGGGAATAGGTGACCTATTTCAGGGTTAGGGTTTGTATTAGCTGCAGGCCTGATTAGCTGTGTGTTTGAAACACTTAGTGTACTGTATACAAAAACTCATATATTTCATGGAGGCGTGTCTGTCTGTGTGTGTGAGACTGTATGTGTGTGTGTCTGTGTGTTTGTGTTTCCGCACATTTGTAGTCAGCATAACTCCATAACGCCTTTATGGATTGCGATGATATTTGGTACGCTGGTAAGTCTTAGGAAGACAAAGGTCAAGGTCAAATATGGGCCTCCTGGTGGATGACCTTGGTACTGCAGCAGAACTTCCGGTTTTTGTATCTTTTGTCGTAAACTTATGGTCTTGACTTTTTGGTGACAGATAGCTTTTCCTGTCAGGAATAAGTGGCGTGAGTTTGGTCCCCCTAGCAGCTTGTTTTGGAACTGCAGGAGATTTTCGGGCGAAATCTTTAAAAGCCAATAAGTCCAGATAGGTACAAGGTATTATCATCATTTTCGGTAGGTAGGTAGCTGAGAGAGAGATGTACATAATTAACTACAAGTTATGCAAATGATGACTTAATTTGCATAATTAATGAGGAAATTCTATAATTACAGTGTTTTACATTATAGTACTTTCATACATGTGATGTATGTAATCTATGGCAGATGGAACATCACAGATACCAATTATGCAAATGATGACCTAATTTGCATAATTAATGCGAAAATTCTATGACTCCTTAGTGGTAAATGATGGGAATTTCATACATGGTACATGTGTAAGTTAATCAAAAGTTAACATCACGATGCATTTATTATGTTAATGTGGAGGTAATTTACATAATTAAAGAAGAAATTTACATTTACATGTCAAGCCCATATTTCATGGAGGTATGAGATCTCGGAACTCTTGTTTCTACTAGGATTGTTTGGGACACAGGAAACACAACTTTTTTTCTTAGGTCTTATGAGTAGGTGGGGAGCAAGGTCAGCTGTGGTTGGCTGGTGTTCAGCTGTGCCAGGCAAATCTTTTACAAATTGCTATTGGGTGTGGATGGAGGGCTTGGCCAAGGTTGGCTGGTGGTTGGTTGGTGTTCGGAAGTATGTCAGCTAGATTTGAATCGTAAAGAAAGGTGGGGCATGGCCTAAATCTGGTCAGACTGCTCCCAAACTGGTGTTCCGTTGGACCAATGTTCCGGGGTAGGGTCAGAGGAATGTTGGACGACTCGGACCATTACTAACTCGGCCCTACTCCTTAGTCAACAAACGACGTTCATCGAAGGCTTACAATTACATACTATTTCTACTAAAGTAATCGGTACAACAGTCACATGATGATGACCATGAAACAAAGTAACAATGTACTTCTATAGTAGTGTGAACAAATGAATCGTTGCTCTTCGGTACACTGAATGACTAGACTTTTTTGGATCCCGTTTTACAGCCAAACAATTCTGAATCAATAGTTTTGTTGTCTAACAAAAAATTGCGGTCTCGGTTAAAGCCATGTTGATTACCCAAGTGCAGGCAGGGTTTGACTTAAAAAACCTCAAAGTCTACAGTTCGAAGTTGTCTAACAAAAAGACGCGGTCTCTATAAAATCATGTCGATTGCCCAAGCACCGGCGGTTTGGGACTTGAAAAAAAATCTCATAGTCAACATGGTTGATTTGGTAGTGGGACAAGTTGACCAGGGCGGTGGGCCGAGTTGACCAGGGCGGTGGGCCGAGTTGACCAAATTTGCGATGGGCCGAGCTGGTAATAGTCCGAGTCGTCCTGATTCCGGGTCAGAGGAATGTGTGAGCGAGGCTTAACTGTACAGAGGGTCAACTGTAATACTGACCTGGGTTCAAAGGTTCGGACCATCTTTTTTGAGGCTGCATCGTACATGTGCAGCTGTGGGGAGGCCCCGCCCGTCACAAACACATCGCCCAGCGGGGAGAAACTGGCCGTCAGAGTCTGTCTGTTCTCATGGATGGTGTGGAGACACAACCCTGAGGACGGGTGCCAGAACTTTATCACACCGTTCGCATCTGTAAAACAACAAACGTGGTCTTCTTAGACAAAAATCATCGAAACAAGACAAGGCAGGGGACAACAAGACAATGGCAAAATTTTCACCCAATTTGCAATGGACAGCCCCATTGACCTAAAGTAATTATAACTAGAAAGGCCAATATTTGCTTTGGAGCAAATACAGCGATGGGTTCACCACATTTTACGACATGGCAGGGAAAGAATGGGAAACACAAGGGAAAACAATGATTTACATTGATATAACTATAATATGAAGTAAAATACAACTAAAACAACAGTTGGATAGCTATTCCCTACTTTATTGGTTAGGATTTTTAATTGCATAATGCAAACTGTTGATTTTCAAAATAAAAAAAAAACGTCCATGCCCGGCATTCCAATGCTGGAGCAGGAAAGCTTGAAATACCTACCAAAACACTTGAATACAGACATACTGTCAGAAATGCTTCTGTGCAGGTGTTAATCAAGTTAAATCCCAACAGCCAATCAGCAAGAAGTATAGAGGAAAGCTGCATGCCTATTGGTTGATGCCCTGCATTCCATTGTGATGACTCATGCCCAAACGTGGTAAACAAGGCACACTAACACAGTAATACATTTGCTATAACACAGCCAAAAAACTCAAATAAAACCATTCTAAAAGCCTGTATCACAATAATTTAAAAAACGCCTAGGGGTATTTGCCCACTGTACCTCCATACCAAATTTCAGGACCTTGGGCCCTAAAATGAAGAAGCTGAATCCATTTAAAAAATGGCAGGAGGAGAAGGAGGAGGAGAAGAAGAAGAAACATCAGAAAAAGCAATATGGTTTCACCACACCACTTCGTGGTGTGGTGAACCCATAATGATAAATCAGTAATACTATCAGCAATAGCTTAATGTACATGCTACAGTTCAAATTTTCAATCATTTTTGGAAATCCAGGCTGCATCAAATAGATTATCTGTGTGCGCATTAAACAAACTGAGATAGTGCTTTCCTTGTTATATTAGCCAGTATTCACAGGAGATGTTCATACTTATATGTAGCCAGGAGTAAGTGTTAATACTTACATGTACATGTAGCCATGAGAAGGTGTTCATACTTACATGTAGCCATGAGGTGTTCATACTTACATGTAGCCATGAGAAGGTGTTCATACTTACATGTAGCCATGAGAAGGTGTTCATACTTACATGTATAGCCATGAGAAGGTGTTCAAACTTACATGTAGCCATGAGAAGGTGTTCATACTTACATGTAGCCATGAGGTGTTCATACTTACATGTAGCCATGAGAAGGTGTTCATACTTACATGTAGCCATGAGAAGGTGTTCATACTTACATGTAGCCATGAGAAGGTGTTCATACTTACATGTAGCCATGAGAAGGTGTTCATACTTACATGTAGCCATGAGAAGGTGTTCATACTTACATGTAGCCATGAAGGTGTTCATACTTACATGTAGCCATGAGGTGTTCATACTTACATGTAGCCATGAGGTGTTCATACTTACTTGTAGCCATGAGAAGGTGTTCAAACTTACATGTAGCCATGAGAAGGTGTTCATACTTACATGTAGCCATGAGGTGTTCATACTTACATGTAGCCATGAGAAGGTGTTCATACTTACATGTAGCCATGAGAAGGTGTTCAAACTTACATGTAGCCATGAGAAGGTGTTCATACTTACTTGTAGCCATGAGGTGTTCATACTTACATGTAGCCATGAGAAGGTGTTCATACTTACATGTAGCCATGAGAAGGTGTTCATACTTACATGTAGCCATGAGAAGGTGTTCATACTTACATGTAGCCATGAGAAGGTGTTCATACTTACATGTAGCCATGAGGTGTTCATACTTACATGTAGCCATGTGGTGTTCATACTTACATGTAGCCATGAGAAGGTGTTCAAACTTCTGCCCTTGGTCAGTAGGGAGGAAGGTCAGGCAGGTGCAGGGCAGGTGGGCATCCAGGACTTCCTGGTCAGTCAGGTGGTAAAGGACTGACCCATCATGGGCCTGAAAGATCTGGACAATGAACAACAAGTTCATTAGAAAATAGGGCCTGCTCTATCTATATTACATGTATGTGGAAGGCCCAGACTTTTATTTAACACTTCACACATACATGCCTGTCTATTGTGAACACATACATGCCTGTCTATTGTGAACACATACATGCCTGTCTATTGTGAACACATACATGCCTGTCTATTGTGAACACATACATGCCTGTCTATTGTGAACACATATATGCCTGTCTATTGTGAACACATACATGCCTGTCTATTGTGAACACATACATGCCTGTCTATTGTGAACACATACATGCCTGTCTATTGTGAACACATACATGCGCGCCTGTCTACCGTGAACACATACATGCCTGTCTATTGTGAATACACATGCCTGTCTACTGTGAACAGATTTATGCCTGTCTCTTGTGAACAGATACATGCCTGTTTATTGTGAACACATAGTATATTTTGTACATGCCTGTCTATTGTGAACACATACATGCCTGTCTACTGTGAACACATACATGCCTGAATACTGTGAACACATACATGCCTGTCTACTGTGAACTCATACAAGCCTGTCTACTGTGAACACATACATGCATGTCCATTGTAAACACATCTGCCACATATATATATATAAGGGATGTAAAAATATGTAAAAGCACTGTGATAGACCCTCAAAAAACACAAAATCAGGAATGTCTCCTTTACCTTAATGGCTCCATGTACGAGTCCAGCAGCCACCAATAAACCATCATAGCTGTACTTCACACACAGAACATTCTCATGGCCACAGTCACTGTAACAACAACACAGGTCCATCAGCCTGGCACATGTTACATAAGTTTTAATGGCAGTGTTTGCCTGTGTGTTTGTCTTTCATGACTAATATAACATTACAGCAGGATGAATTTGTTTGAAATTCACATTTGGAGTGATGGTACATATAAGTTGTGACAAAACCTGGGAATGATCAGATTTTGTGCCCCCTGGCAGCTTTTTATGGTACTGCAGCAGAATTTTTGATTTTGATATCTTGTGTACTGGACAATTCCAGTAATTATGATTATCAGGTAGTATGATAGATACCTCTTGTGCTTGGTAAACACTGACAACAGTTGGGCTCCTTAACAGCTTGTTCTGCAAGGGTGTTTTTTGTTAAAATCTTTGAAAGACGCTAACTGAAGAAGGTGTTGACGGACGCTTAACTTAATTAGGTAACAATTATGAAAATCAGGATCTACCTTGAGTTTCATGATTGGACTATTCAAACATGTAACATATCATGTGACTGTGGTGGACAGGGACATCGACATGATGTGATTCATGCAAATGAAAAATAATTTGCTAATTGAGCAAAGAGAAAATACAGTATATATACTATAATCACTTTCCAAAAGTGGTGAAAGGTGTAATTTCACAACTGCAACATTTGGAAGTTAAGTAAAGGTAAACATTTTCATAAATTATGGCAATGAGAACCTCACTTGCATACTAGTAATTTATAAGGAGATGGTAGAATTTGAGATACTAAGTAAGGCTGTTATTGGACAACCTCTATCATAGTTGGACAACACACTTTGATAGAGAGCAGCCATTTTTACATAATCAATGAGAAAAATTTGTAATAAGTTATCAGTTGTAGAGGATAACATCATTTGGTAAAGGTATTAAGTTGTTTTATTTTGCTGGACTCCAAGAAGAATTGAGAATACTGTAAGTTACAGTATCACTAAATGAGATTCTATACGAAGCAAACCAAACTCGAACAATTAACTACACAAATATCAAGCAACAACACAAATTCAATAGCCTCTACCATTTATAAGAAAACATACAAACTGAACGTAAAGAAGGGAAGATTTTGTATCAATCTATAAATCTGGCTTTCCTTTACATTACAGGGTATTCTGGGTGCATATGCACCTTAGTGCAGGTTGGGGCTGTGCAGGTATTTCTGATGTCTACCTGCACCTAACCGGCACTATGCTTATAAGTTATACATGTACAAAATGTAGGTACATTTTAATTTGCTGTATTGACTGTTACCGCCTATAATAAAAAATAATGGCAATGTTTTCTAAATAATTATGATTCATACTTCTTGAAGTTTGAGTAGTTCAGGTAAAATTTGTCTGGTGCAGGTTATTTTCAATGTTACCTGCACCAGTATTTCGAGCCTGCTTTACAACATGTATCTTGGTTGGAGTGCACACAATGTATTGTAAAGAACTCAGTTGTACAATAGAACCTGTGAAGTACCCATTCTCAGTTTGTAACACAAGCCCTGAAGAGTCCTTTTGCCTGATTCTATAGACAGGGTCACACTCAAAACACTTCGGCCAAGGGCCCAGCCTATCCGGAGGTCCAGGGGCATGTTACTCTGAAAAACTGTTTGAGGTGGTTATATTTTTCAGGAGGCGAAAATAGTTTTTTTGGAGTGTTTTAAATTTGCAGTTGAATAGTACAGTAGTAATACGAATGCATCATACTTGTGGTGTGATGAATTTGAGTGTGAGGTCACTGTGAAAACTTTTGCCCAAACCGTGAAAATAAAACCACTGAAAAAGTTTCTGAATCTACAGTACTTCATGTTACCAGAGTGAGGTGCCTTCCACAGCTTTCCACTCATCCCAGCATCTTTAAAACCATCAGTTAAAAGACAAGACACGTCTATTTTGGATTTTTCCAACAGTTGTCATAGCATTAATGAGGGACAAAAATTGGTGCCATTATACATGACAGTATATATAACCATATATGACTGGTGCTGGTAAGATATTGTCCAGTGCAGGTAATTTTCAATGTTACAAGACCAGAGCAGGTGTGCAGAAAAAAGGATTTCGAGCCCTGCAGACAAATATTTTCAGCTGGGAAAAAACAGTGAGCCCTTCAGATGTTTTTGAAACTGAATGAATAGGAAGGTGAATGTTGACATCTGATGACTGTACACACATTGTGTAGAAATTTGACAATGGAGGCAAGGCATGACCAGACTTATCAATTACCCTGCCATGGCTTCTTACATTACACTAGTGCCCTGGTCCTGGGCTGGGCTCCAAGCTGGAAGAATACATTATCTGTAATCTAATCACACCACACACACATTCTCACAGCAAGGCCCTGCCCACCACACCAGCAACCAAGGAAAACACCTCTGGCCTTACACGAAAACAACCTCCCCAAGAGGCTCAAACCTTCACAAACTGACGGAACAAACAACATTAACAAGTCTTTCTGGTAGAAGTCACACAAAAAATGTCTGCATGTAAAGTTTATAGTGTGACCCCTGAATATGCTCAAGCTCTCTACTATATTATAGAACTCACTCACTCACTCACTCACTCACTCACTCACTCACTCACTCACTCACTCACTCACTCACTCACTCACTCACTCACTCACTCACTCACTCACTCACTCACTCACTCACTCACTCACTCACTCACTATCCTGAAAATGAAAATTATTGATATCTCTTCCTTTTACTAAGTTTTAGGTGAAAAGTTCAGGGGGTACTAACTCAGGGGACTAACTCAGAGCCTGGGGGCCTAATTTAGGGGCTAGGGTAAGATTTTCTTTGGGGCATGTTGTCACATAAGAGCAAAGAAGCTGACCTGTGTTGGCCCTATAAAATCTGTCATCCAGGCTAATTATAACAACACAACACAACTCAACACAACACAACTCAACACAACACATTATTACACAACACAACACATCACAACACAACTCGACACAACACATTATTACACAACACAACACATCACAACACAACTCAAGTCAACTCAACACAACACATTATTACATAACACAACACAACACAACATATCACAACTCAACACAACACATTATTACACAACGCAACACATCACAACACAACTCAAGTCAACTCAACACAACACATTATTACATAACACAACACAACACATCACAACTCGACACAACACATTATTACACAACACAACGCAACACAACATATCACAACTCGACACAACACATTATTACACAACACAACACAACACATTATTACACAACGCAACACAACACAACTCAACTCAACACAACACATTATTACATAACACAACGCAACACAACATATCACAACTCGACACAACACATTATTACACAACACAACACATTATTACACAACACAACACAACACATTATTACACAACGCAACACAACACATCACAACTCGACACAACACATTATTACACAACACAACACAACACATTATTACACAACGCAACACAACACATCACAACTCGACACAACACATTATTACACAACACAACGCAACACAACATATCACAACTCGACACAACACATTATTACACAACACAACACAACACATTATTACACAACGCAACACAACACAACTCAACTCAACACAACACATTATTACACAACACAACACAACACAACACATTATTACACAACGCAACACAACACATCACAACTCGACACAACACATTATTACACAACACAACACATTATTACACAACGCAACACACACATCACAACTCGACACAACACATTATTACACAACACAACGCAACACAACATATCACAACTTCGACACAACACATTATTACACAACACAACACAACACATTATTACACAACGCAACACAACACAACTCAACTCAACACAACACATTATTACATAACACAACGCAACACAACATATCACAACTCGACACAACACATTATTACACAACACAACACAACACATTATTACACAACGCAACACAACACAACTCAACTCGACACAACACATTATTACACAACACAACGCAACACAACATATCACAACTCGACACAACACATTATTACATAACACAACACAACACATCACAACTCGACACAACACATTATTACACAACACAACACAACACATTATTACACAACGCAACACAACACATCACAACTCGACACAACACATTATTACACAACACAACGCAACACAACATATCACAACTCGACACAACACATTATTACACAACGCAACACAACACAACTCAACTCAACACAACACATTATTACATAACACAACGCAACACAACATATCACAACTCGACACAACACATTATTACACAACACAACACAACACAACACATTATTACACAACGCAACACAACACATCACAACTCGACACAACACATTATTACACAACACAACACAACACAACACATTATTACACAACGCAACACAACACATCACAACTCGACACAACACATTATTACACAACACAACACATTATTACACAACACAACACAACACATTATTACACAACGCAACACAACACATCACAACTCGACACAACACATTATTACACAACACAACACATTATTACACAACGCAACACATTATTACACAACACAACACATCACACATATCACAACACATCACAACACAAGCCTGATGAATACTGTATTTTTGCCTACAGTTTCTGCAGAATCCTCAGGTTGCCCTCACATGTGGGTTCCGGCCGCTTGTCGTGAGCCTCGGCGTGATCTCCCATCCCGCTCAGCACCGACGCTCGCTTAATGAGTCTGGGAGAGGACTGCGGAGAGTCCCCCGCTAGTGCCTGCAGCAGGTTCAGCATTGTTGTTGGCTGCACCACGTTCTACAGACTCTTCACACTTCAGGGATGGAAACACACCAACCTGCAAGGTGCAGAACACTGTTTGACACTGCAGAACAAAATAGGAATGTAGCTTGTAATTTTGCTAGAGAAATATTAGAATATCAGCTGGAATGAATCACATAATTCAGATCAAAAGGACAGAGGCTATTGACTGGCCGTTAATTAAGAATTTTTTCTACTACTATTGACAGACTTAACCTAGTCATGTCGAGAAGATTTTTTCTTTCCACAGGCTGACCTTAAAACTAACCCTAACCCTGAGAAAGTTGTGTAAACTGGTGAAAAAAAATAAGACTTACTCAAGTTATTGACAATCCTGAGCAAGAATAATGACTATGTAAATTAAAAATAATAATGTAACACTAACAGTTAGTTTAAAAGAAGACAAAGTTGAGCCAGGTCCTTATATTTAATGCCATTGCATAAACCACATGCACTGAGCTACTGAGACATGCTTTCTACCATTTGTATCGATTTGATTTTGAATGGTACATGTACATGTATACCTGCACCGCCTGTTAATAAGGATTTTTTACTCTTAACAGGGCGATCGCCATGATGCCACGGACAGCGAGTACTAGGCAAAAAGTGGATAACAGCTTTGTGATTTGCCTACCAATAACTTGCATATTACATGTATAACAAAATAATTTGAATGTAACAGTTATATGTTGTAAAAAAATAAGCTATTGTTGCAGAAAATAGATTTAAATAGTTTACATTTGCTCCTACGTCTGGTCAGTAGTGACTGTGGGAGCGGACGAAAACTAACCCGGATGGTACCCAGGGTAAGAAAATACTGCAAAGTGTTTTGAGCCCAGTACTTAAGTGTGGTCCCTATCAAAGGCCTCTCCAACATTGGCTGGATCGATATATGGACACAGCAACCCTCCCTTTCTCTCACTCACTCATTCAGTCTCTGTCTCCCTCTCTCTGTCTCTCTCTCACTTGAAATCTCTCTCTTTCTCACACACACACACATACCAAGTGAACACTGGCAAAATCAGACATGAGTTGCTTTCAGCCTCACTATAAGTATAATAGTAAACCACGCTCCTAGCGGCCAACTGACGCCCCCTAAAAAGGGGGAGGGGGTCGATTGGCCCCAGGAACAGGGGGTAGTCTTACAAACTGCCTACTCTAGTATATAACTACATACTAAAAAAGCTGAACTAAGAGATTACTTTGTCTGTGAATGAAACGCTGGGACACTGAGGGAATCTGTTATGCTTGTGACTTTGATATCTCAGCAACTAACAATAACAAAACCTACGTGTTGTCAAAACACAAAAAGTCATACCAGGAGAATTGGTTCAAACCCGGATCTCTTCAAGCGAGGCCGCCGGAAACTCAGAAATCGCCGAAGTGCGAAACTAGGATGGAAGAGCTGGATTTGGAGGACTAGTATGAGGTGTGAGGAGGGCTGGTGTGACGGGAGAACGGTGTCATGACGCCAGGTTGACTGTAGGCAGGTGAGAAACACACCGAGGTCACACAGGTAAGGCTCATGGAAAGGTCACGACCTCAAGTAGACTATGCTATCATCATACCAAGGAGGGGTGGAATCAATAAAAAGGACGCTTTTTCAGTCACCTTTTTGACTGATTTTTTTTGTATGGTTACGACTTTGTTGGACATTGATAATTCATTATTAGTGAAAATGAAAGTGAGAATAGTTGGTAACGTTACCCCTAGATTTCGAGTTGCTGTAGTTTCTCTACCTGGGTACATTTAAGATTGGACCGGTCTAACTAGAACCCTGGGCGCATGCGGCATCTAGCGAGCGCGGAAGACCTACCAGAGGTGGTGAGTTGGCACCAAGTTAGCAAACTTTTCTTTCAAACTTCCGGCCCTGCCTTTCCCCCCTGGAATATGAAGCTGCAGGTCGTCTTGGCGTTTTTCTGTGGATTTCCCCTGTTGGGAGGTGCTAAGAAGAAAAAGGATCTAGAGATCCAGGTTGAGTATAAGCCGGAAGACTGCTCGGTGCAGGCGGCAGTAGGAGACACCGTGTCCGTACACTACACAGGCTACCTGGACACCGGCGCGATCTTCGACACCTCCCGACAGGACGGCAGAGAACCCATCGAGTTCCAGCTCGGGGCCAGGAAGGTGATCCCGGGCTGGGAACAGGGCATCGTCGGCATGTGTGTGGGGGAGAGACGGAAACTCGTCATCCCGCCTCACCTGGCGTATGGGAAGGAGGGCAGGTGTGGTCAGCCTTCATCAACATTTAACGTTACTGACAAGTTATAAATATAATTTAGGAGTACTCTTCAGTTTTATGTAAGCATATATCATTGTCCAGAACATGAGATCATCACCAACTGGAACTGCTGGCAGCCAGAGGAGCCAACTAAGAACATGAGATACAATAACAGGAAGTTCCTCTGCAGTACCTTATTAAGCTGCAAGGTGGCCATGATTTGAAGTTTACCTTCGTTATGTGAAGTCAGACGTACATGTATACACACACAAATGCATGTATGCACACATGCACACACACACATGCACACACACACATGCACACACACACACGCACACACACACACACACACACACACACACACACACACACACACATGCACACACACACATACACATACACACACACACACTTGTACTTGCCTTTTGTGTGAATGGTAGTGAATGTTAAAAACTTTTAAACTTAAGTTCACATGGCAATGAACCTTATCACAATTATCAGTTCATCCATGATCCAACTATCACATGACAATTAGCATATTGACCAATGAGAGAGTGGCCACATGTCAGTCATATATTTGCATTTTTATGTTTTGACTGAAGTATGCAGGACTATGGGAAAGGTTCATTGGAAAACAAGTTCCTCTTGTTTTTGAAAGTAACATATATCTCTTGCATATATCTCTAACAACACTGTGTCCATGCTCTGTTTCAGATCACCAGTTATCCCTCCCCAGGCCACCCTGACCTTTGACACAGAGCTGGTGAACATTGAGAGAGTGTCGTCTGCAGACTCGGTTGTTTCCTTCCTGAGTTTCGCTGCGGCTCCGCTGGCCATCCTGGGGTTTGTCTACTACTTGTACAACAAGGCATCAACTGCTCCCACCAAGAGAGAACTGAAGGAAGAAAAGAAGACCAAGAAGAGGAAATAGGATAAAAAGAAACATAGGATAGAATCTACCTAAAACATCAGTGCCTTGCACCAATTTTTCTGTAACTAGATGATTGGGAATAGATATATTTTTAAGATAGAGGTGGCTTCGGTGTACTTCATAACGTCAAATTTCAAGTAATATTGAAGCAATGCTGTGTTTGAGAATTAGGGCTTACAAACCACCATCATTGATGATACCACATGGAAAGACCAATACAATGATTGAAATACCAAGTAGCTAGTACATGATATGCTGGGACAACTTTGACTTCAAAATCGTCAAGGCAGCTATAATGTGGCATAATGTTACATATAACAGATGCGTATGGAATCATGTATCAACTGTGTAAGCTTATCTTACCTTAAATCTATTTTAGCTCGAGTGATAAGGTTGTATGGGGTCTATTAATTATTATCAGGGTTTTGGGGGTATATGGACTTCGCCTTTGGATCTAATATATTTTCAGTTGTGTTTGTGTCGTTCTGTGTGTCCTGCTGTACACAATAAGTTGAGAATGCATGGGGGGATTGTCATATTTGGTATGTGGGTAGGTGTTTGCAAAAGTATGGTCAAGATTGATTATGGGCGCCGGGGTTCATATGATACTGCATTGGTTTTGTACATTTTGATCCGAAGATGGAAATGGAAAGTAGATATAACAGTTCAATGAGAATTGAAGGAAATATCTGTGATGGAGGTTTATCATATATGCAGACGAACATTTCCAGATAGGAATTATGGTTACCATGATTAATTTGCATTATTCATGAATCATGAATAAAAGCTGTCTGAATATTCTGATGGAGCAACAAGTGATGCTTCCCTGTACTGAGAAAATTGGATTCTGGCAAACTGAAATGCGACTAATTGCAGTCCTAAATACAGACATTATTGAATACATATTACTTGTCACTCTGTAACACCTGCACAGAGTTGACCGGGGAAGTGTACATTTTCCTGGCAGCTATTTCAGATTGTGACCTTACTTGTACATAGTGCAGGAGGCATAACTCAAATTTTAGGGTATGAAGGGTGAAGCCTTTTGTCAATGTCCACCAAAACACATTTTTTTACAGGCAGGTTTGAAATACCCGCACTTACCTGACAAGTCATATTTTCTGTGTAATATTTGTCAAAGACTGGAACGCTAGGAGTGATGGGTCAAAGGTCTGAAGTCGATATCGCCCCCCGTCCTGGTTGAGCGATGGTTGAAATGCCCTGATGTATATGGCCTCTTTTATGCCTCTCTTGAAGTAATCCTGTTCGGTATCCAAGATTCTGACACCCTCCAGATCCACTGTGTGTCCCGGTGATTCTATGTGGATGTGCTGACGTCACACGTGGAAAAAATCACGTGTCCAGAGCATTTGGGTCAGATAGCTGAGGAAGACTCAGTGATTCAGTCGAAAATTCCGGTGAGTCTAATTTATGAGGTGGAGAACATTTTCCATAATGTAATTTACCAACTCCGATGAACTTTCATTCTAGCCTGAAATTTTGATGGCAACCTAGATTTTGGCTTAAAAAAGTAAATGAACACCAGTAACAGCTGCCTCTGGTCCGCGTGTATTGCACTGTTGCAATTCCAACAAATCAAATCAAACCAATCAAATCAACAAGATGTTAGTTTTTTTCTTCAATTTTACCCCATAGTGTAGTACTAGTGAGAGGTGGTGTCCCATCATGCACTGCTCCCCCCGACCCCACCCCGAGGGAAGACTGATCATCAATGTTAAAATTCCCAACTACGCGTGGCGATCAGCTCCCCACTAGTGAGGAGCACGACTGGCATGATCAGGTGTGTATTTTTGGCCAAATACTCATTATAAAGTACATATAATAGCCGCTCTTTCATCATGAAAAAGCCTGAATCTTCACATCATTTTCGGTTTTCTAAATGTACAATGTACCTAATACAACCGGATTATATTTCAACTATATCGAATGCCAGTGTTTTTAGATTGTGCCAAGTGCATTATATAGTTTTGTAACGATTTGTGCGGTAAACATATAATTCAATGCTGAACTTGTATATTGTTATATATAGATTTCACACAAACACACATACACAGTACACAAACACACACATATATAGTACACAGACACACGCACGCACACACGCACGCACGCACACACGCACACACACGCATACATTACACAAAAACACACGAATATGATATCAACCAACCATGCATATTCTGACAATGAACACAGTTATGAAAACAGTCATATTTAACTACAAGCATTTAAGTATATTCTGGAATAAGCAAAGTAAATACAAAACTTAACCTTTTAAAAATATCTCCAGTCTCAATGATGAACGGCAGATCGAACAGTGTGAGCAAGTATAACATTAGTACATTAGTAAAAGACTCATTTATCAGCGTTTGGTTTTGCATCCTATTATTTCGGGTATAGTAACATCATCAACATATGAGCAATATATTGCTTTACAGATCGTCCGATGTATGATCTTTTTACATATGCATCAGTTACATCTTCATGAGTCTCCCATTCTTCGTGCTTATGTCAGATCACGTGTTGGTAGATGCTGCTAAAGCGTGCTGTTATCACATCAACAACAAAGTTTTTCCATTCATCAAAATACATTAGCCCTTTATATTCATACAAAGGTAGCATAACGTTTCAAATCTGCCGACATCACTTGGTACAGTTGGTGGTCATAAGTTACAAGCTGTGTAACTCTTTTGGTCTTTATACAAAATCTGTGTCGTACACATATTATATAGGTGTTATATGAGGTCTTCATTCAGTTCACCAGTAACATGCCCTTTTTTAGGTATTAACTACCATTCAATAACAACAGGATCTGCTGAAGATGATTCCATAGACATTTTCTTCGTCTGAAGTGTAAGACATTTACGTGTACCTTTATATGACGTGTGCCTTTATATGACAGTCAGAGTGCAGTACAGACACCAAATGGTCTCTCCAACTGGTTCTGGGTAAGATCTGGAGTGAGGCAGGGATGTGTCCTCTCCCCTCTACTCTTCATAGTCTACATGGACAGAATCACACAGGAGGCTAACCCTGACCCAGTATCCCTGAATGAGTTGCTCTTTGCCGACGACCAAGGTCTCCTCAATGAAAGCAAGGCCCAGCTCCAACATCACACAGACAATCTAAACAGAGCCTGCAGATCCCATGACATGAAGATCAGCATTGGGAAGACAGAGGCAATGTCAGTTGGCCGCTGCCCGGAGAAACTGGAGATCACTGTCAATGGACAACCTCTGAAGCAGACCACAGAGTTCAAATACTTGGGAAGCATATTTACTGAAGACGGAAAGATGGACAGAGAGATAGAGACAAGGATACAGAAAGCAAATTCCGTCAGCTACCAACTGGCACCTCTCCTAAAGCACCCAAGTTTGTCCATGGACATCAAAGCCAAACTGATAAACACCATCTTCGTACCCACCCTTACTTACCAATGCCAAACCTGGACTCTCAGCAAAACACAGGAGAGGAAACTCACTAGCTGCGAGATGAGGTGTCTGAGAAGAGCAGCAGGGAAGACAAGGAGGGACAGGGTCAGAAACGACGTCATCAGACAGTTGGTTGGCAACAAACCAGTCCTCCAGTTCATTGCCAAACAAAGGGTTCAGTGGTTTGGCCACCTGATGAGAATGCCGACCACCCAGCCAGCCCTAAGGGCCTACACTGCCAGGCACTCAGGAGTAAGGGCCAGAGGGAGACCGC
The DNA here is from genome assembly GCF_001625305.1 of Branchiostoma belcheri. Lineage (NCBI taxonomy): Eukaryota > Metazoa > Chordata > Leptocardii > Amphioxiformes > Branchiostomatidae > Branchiostoma > Branchiostoma belcheri. Next base: position 347,184 of record NW_017802991.1, read on the forward strand.
GCCGCCGATGGATAGATGGAGTAGCGGAGACCCTCAGGGCACACGGCATGACACTCCGGGAGGCCACGCACCTGGCAGTGGAACGTCAACTACATCTCCCCGCGACGCCCCCCCAGGCACAAGCGGAAGGATAAAGTAGTAAAGTAAGTTATATGACTGGGGTCTAATATTCACTTACCGTTACCTATGGATATATAAGTAAATAAATGCTCAAAAAAGAAATTAAATTCTTACGTGGGTCACATTGATGAACATCAGATGGTACACACGTTAAAAGGCAGATAGTGAACAAACATTCTGTCTCTTAACTAAGATAGACATGCCAGCGGTCTTAATGTTATCATCTTAAATCTCGAATTCTTCTCTATCGTGCCATTAATGTTGCATTTTCTTCCTGTTCAAGTGTTTCATACCGAGGGTGTTGACATACAGACATTGTTGTTTCCAGTTGACTTTAACAAGCCAAAATACTCTCCACATGTTCTTATCACTTTATAGCAATTGAACAGAAGAAACTGAACATCAGCTGTTATCAGTGTGATGTCATCAATGTTGCATGGTCAAGTGGTTTTTAACTGCAATCTTCTAAATGCTGACAGGTTGATGCTGTTCACCTGTTCTTCAATTTCTGTCAGTGCTTTTTTTTGGTAAGTGATTACCAAATTTATGGTGTTAAGTGCAGTTTCCAATGACTTGACAGTGCAGACCCTAACTTTCTTAGAATAATTTTCCAATCTTTCTTACAATCCTAAAATGATCTAAGAAAATATAAAACGTAACGTTTTTATGATATCTCCAGTCTCCAATGACGAACGGCAGATCGAACAGCGTTGGCAAATACTTTATTGTTACAAACTTTTTGTTACCAGCGTTGGTTTTGTATCATATGCTTTCGGGTACAGTAACAGCATCATAAAGTATTGTTTTCAGATCTTACGATTTGTGGTCTTTTTTCATAGGTTGTATCATAGTAAATCTATCGATGCTTGTTCATGCTCATTAGATCAAGTGATGGTAAATGTTGTTAAATATTTTGTCTTGAAATCATGTCATGTTTTCTTGAAATAAAATGGTAAAAGGTATGTCTTTAATAAATCGATTATCCAGCATATTCAGGTAAAAGCCAACATGATGTTTCATATCTGCCGACATCACAGAAGTACAGTTGATGATCTTTAAGTTGTGTAAATTTCGTAGACTCGATCTTGGTACAAATTTCATTTCTTACACACAGGTGTTACATATCGTCTTTTTTTGAAGATGTTAACTACGATTCAATGACAACAGTAATGCTCAAGGTCATCGTAAACAAATGTCCATATTCGTTGGTGTAAGGTATTAAACGGTACATGACTGGGGTCTAATCTTAACTTACCGTTACCTATGGATATATGAGTAAATACATTTTAAAAACTAGAAAGGCCAATATTTGCTTTGGAGCAAATATAGCGATGGGTTCACCACATTTTACCACATGGCAGGGAAAGAATGAGAAACACAAGGGAAAACAATGCTTTACATTGATATAACTATAGTATGAAGTAACATACAACTAAGACTACAACAGTTGGATAGCTATTCCCTACATTATTGGTTAGGATTGCATAATGCAAACTGTTGATTTTCAAGATAAAAAGAAGCGTTCATAGCCCGCATTCCAATGCTGGAGCAGGAAAGCTTAAAATACCTACCAAAACACTTGAATACAGACATACTGTCAGTATGGCATGGCTCTGTGCAGGTGTAAATGAAGTTAAGCCAGTTAAATCCCAACAGCCAATCAGCAAGGAGAATAGAGGAAAGCTGCATGCCTATTGGTTGATGCCTTGCATGCCATTGTGATGACTCATGTCCAAATGTGGTAAACACTGCACACTTACACAGTAATACATTAGCTATTACACAGCCAAAAAACTCAAATAAAACCATTCTAAAAGCCTGTATCACAATAATTTAAAAAACGCCTAGGGGTATTTGCCCACTGTACCTCCATACCAAATTTCAGGACCTTAGGCCCTAAAATGAAGAAGCTGAATCCATTTAAAGATATGGCAGGAGGAGGAGGAGGAGAAGAAGGAGAAGAAACATCAGAAAAAGCAATATGGTTTCACCACACCACTTCGTGGTGTGGTGAACCCATAATTATAGCTCCTTACGTGGGTCACAATGATAGACATCAGGTTGTATACGTGTTAGAAGGCAGATGGTGAATAAAATTTACGTCAATTCTTGACGGACGTGCCATTGTTTTTGTGTAGGCCAGAACATTAAATCTGAAATTCTTCTATATCTTGCTTTAATGTTCAGTTTTTTCTGTTCGTGTTTCTTCCAATGGTGTTGACATACAGTATTTTTTTAATACTTTGAAATTCAAATACATTTCACATGGTCTTATCCGATATTTTTAGTAGAACAGAAAATAAAGAACATCAATATGATGTCATCAATGTTGCATAGCCAAGTGTTTTTTTACTGCTGGTTTAAAAAGGCTGGCAGGTCGATCCTATCTCTTCACTTTGCAGATAATCAAGTTGTTCTTTCAATTTAATTTTCGTCATTCTAGTGTTTTACGTACAGCCATACTGTTTTGATTACATAGATGACATTCTCCGGACACCCAAAAACTGATACGATCATTCTAAAAAAAGTCGGTTAAAAAGGTGTCTTCATCAAAGTGGTCTGGATAGTTTAACAAATGACTGAACACACATGGTATGGTACACTTATGACAAATGTTTTTCCTTTAGCATCTTCTTTGAATCAAGAAGACTTGATGGTGTAAGGAAGTGATACCTCAAGCCCTGTTCCCCTTCCTGTGAAATGTAAAATAATAAAGAAATATCGGCACAGCGTCTAATTGAGACAAAGTAATCATTCCAATTTTTATAGTGAAAGAAATTCCTTTCTCCAAAAGGTTAACCCTATTCAGGTCGGGCTTTTGGTAATCCTACGTCTGGGGAATGGGAGTTGAGACCTTCCCTCTGTAAATCACAAACTACCCATCGTCTGACCATAATGTGCAGAGCTATGACGTTTAAAACAACAGTGTAAATGTCATTACTACATCATTTGTTCCACTTTAGTAGCTAAAATCGTTTGAAAATTGAACAAATACAACGCATTATAGAATAGTAATGCCATATAGATTATGGATGAGACAATACTGTTAACCCAATCAGATCCGAACAGCCAATCAGCAAAGAGAATAGAGGAAAGCTGCATGCCTGTTGGTTGCCTGTTCTACATGCCATTCTGATGACTCATCCCAAATATGGTATCACAGTGCTATAGTACATTTTCTATAACACAGCCAAAAAGCTTAAATGAAACAATTCTAAAAGCTTGTATCACAAAAAGGAAACAAAACGCCTAGGAGTATTTGCCCACTCTACCTTTATGCCAAATTTCATGCCCAAAGATGAAGGAGTTGAATCAATTTAAAGAAATGGAAGGAGGAGGGGAAGAAGAAGAAACGTGAGGAAAACAATATGACTTCACCACTCGAGACACTTTCACGGGAAAGCTGATTCCGCCCATTTTAACGACCATACTAACCTACCGGGAAGATTTTTTTTTGTTGAAAAGATAATTTTTCTTGACATTCTGATTTCAATTGGCAATAAATCACATTCGGAAGCAAAAAGTTTAGCAAAGACAGTGAAAGACTAATATTTGGGGAAAACAAATTTAAATCACTGATTTTATTTTGACGAGTAATGTACTTTCCATTGGCAATTACTTTTAAATTTTAACCGCTACCGTCTGCTGCCCCCGGGTAACCCGACCCCCCACCCCCCCTCATTCGAATGGGATGTTTGCCCGAGCGACCGACCACTGTTTCTTCTTCTTCCCCTCCTCCTTCCATTTCTTTAACAGCATCAAAACATGCCGCGTTTAACATTATATATATATATATATATATATGTCCATAACGACTATTAGATAATGATGCCAGACAACTCACCATTAACACGATCAAGTATCTTGGATTCGGCGGCATTGGCTGACTCTCCAGTGTCCGTTGAAAGCTTACAGTTACATTGGAAACGGGTGGTCTCATCCGTGTATCCATTGTACAGGCGAATCTGTAAAAAGTTTCTCGTCCATTAGTGCAAATAGGGACCCTACGCAAATTGCTACGGAGTAATAAACACAATGTTAAGTAACTATAACCATTGTAGTCCTGGGAAGGGAAAATATTCTGTGGAATTAGAGGTGTATGGCCATAAGCTTTCGGAAATGACACCCGGTCACCCCATGACGAGAGATTATACAAAACAGGCTATCGATCGACATTCAATATGTATTTGCATCAGTATCTAATGATGTGATGCTAATTTCGTAGAATGCCAAAAATAATTCCAAAGTCTAAGAAGATGGTGCGAAAGAACAAAAATGACAAAAAAATCTTTTTTTCAGTATACCATACTCTGTGTGTTTAGTCATTTGTTCCCCCTTCCTACCCACGTGGATTTCATAATGAGGGCATTTTTGTTCGCACGCTTACGTCAGTTTTGGGGTTCCCCGAGGATATCATCCATATACTCACTGTATTTTCAGTAGCTCAATAGAAAGTAAACGAGAATGTTATGCCGACTAGCATGCATCTATAATTAATATGAATGATGTGCTTTTAAAAAGCCGAAAAGAACAAACATCACAAAACATACTACGGAGAAATATTGGCTGATGTAAAAATGGAAAGCTATCGACCAAAACGCCCCAGCACACGCTGGTAGTGAGACTAAAAACACACCACTGTTTTCCTGACATGAAACACTATTTGCCAGCAAATTACTTAGACCACATCATGTTCTGAACATTACAAAACCCACATATTATAAAAAAAAGAGGGATAGTGCGTCTTTCACTGTCTCGGAAAAAGAGGTCGAACCCAATAAGTTAGAAGTTAGTGTTTAGTAGTTACAGTAGTCGCATACTAATTATTGTTATCCATTGCCTATTCTTTATCTTCATGTTACATGTACTTGCAATTAGCCTACGGGCACGAACGTGCAATAAACTTTTCCATAACAGAAGATACGAAAACCATAGATTCTGCAGCATTCAGCAGAGCCATTTTATAGGAGACCTGGAATTGACATTGACCTCCGTCGCCCCAAGAGAAAGACAGAGGCATCCTACAACAATACCCCATAAAGTTCGTAGGGGAAATGTCTTTCGGTTAATATAAATGTAACTGGTGAAAGATATCACATGCCATCAGAAATGTACAAAATATAGTCAATGAGCGTCGATGAAGGTTAGACATCCAGGTAATACGATACGCCAAAAAAAACAGTTACTCAAGCAACTGGATATGATTTTGAAAACGTCAGACGTTTCAGCTAGTATCCACTAGCTTTCGTCAGTGACTGAGAGACCGGAGGGGAAAGAAGGTTTATAAGCACAACCTATTGATTGATATGCAAATAAAGTGAAGACAAATTTTTGGAAGTCGAAAAGGGAACAAAAGTCAGTCTGGGAGTGCCGAATCCCAAACCCTCAACAGGGAAGTGGGGCTACGGGTCTATCTTTCCGGCACTTGGGATTTGGCACTCCCAGCCCCGAGGACAGACAACACTTAAGCTCCTGTTCTGTATAACAGGAGTTTTCAGACTAATTTGCATCATCTTGTCTTGACTTGTCTGACTTTTGTTCCTTTTTCGACTTCCAAAAATTTTTCTTCACTTTATTTGCATATCAATCAATAGGTTGTGCTTATAAGCCTGCTTTCCCCTCTGGTCTCTCAGTCACTGACGAAAGCTAGTGGATACTAGCTGAAACGTCTGACGTTTTCAAAATCATATCCAGTTGCTTGAGTAACTTTTTTTTGGGGGGGTATAGTCAATGAGCTTAACTGATTTAACTAGAATGAGGCGACAATATTTTTTGCTAAACATAAGTTTTTCATTTCTTTAGCCAATGTGAATTTGGTTAAAATTAATCTGAACAACTTACCTCATCAAGAGCCAGCAAGTCTTCGCCACCGGTTTTCAGTTGAATTTTGTCGGGCCTTCCAAAGTTTCCAAAGAAGGTCGGTGGGATATCTGCTCTTGTTGTTCTGAAATCATACAAAACAACGCCAATGTGCTTTTTAAATATATCTTTAAATATCTTCCTTTCTTCAGTTTTGTGAGAATAAAAAGTCATCGAAGTTCGTAATTAACATTTGTTAAAAAGAATATATTTCCTTAGATAAAGAACTAAGATTTATGAGAAAGTTCTCAAATGAAAGGAGGACAGCAACGGTCAGGGTTTTTTTCTAAAAGACCACATTTTTATTTTATTTTTTCTGCGAATCTAGCAAATTGGTAATATAGCTAAATATTAGTTAGAACACTCAATCCGTTAGCTCTAAAAATAATTGTTGTACCCATATTGGTTCATTAATCTATCGTAATGTAAATAGTTAGTTCTTAATAACCACAAATTATGCAAAATTGAAAACATATCTACCTTTCTCTAACAATATTTTTTCTATAAAATAAATACTTGATTCTATAAAGATTCATGAGAAATATATGTTATTAATTAAAGAGTATCGAAATGTATGTAAAACAATAAGGAACATCTTTTCCTATGGTCCGATTTGACCCTACTGGCCCATAAACTTTCTAATATAACTTCCAATGCTATGAGCCAATCCAGTAAAAACCAAACGAACTCATGGAAGGTGACTTTCTTCCGATCAAATACGCTGAAATGGCACATAAATATATGCCTGTGGTCCAAGCGGACCCAGGTCTTTTTGAGGAGGGTTTGTAAACGCTTGTAAATTTGCCAAATTTAGTGATTAGTAACATATGAATATCAAACACGGGCCTTTAGCTAGCCTTCCGAAAAGTGTACAAAATTACACTAATGCTAACTATTAACTGTCAAAAACATCACCGTACTTTACAGGAATTAAAATTATTATTTAAAAATCTCTCTCCTGCATGTCAAGAGACAAAACTAACAGTCGGTCATAATTATGTTCTTAAGCTTTCGGGTTAAAGGAGTGGGTTTAGTTTTCTTAACAATAAATAAGATCCCATCTCCAACACTTCCTTAATATGTCAAATAGAATATACGTTTCTAAATGCATTGTTCTTACTTCCTCCTTAAAGGCACTCTATGTAGTTTTTTGCGCAAAAAATTGAAATATTCTAATTATACTAAATTTTGGTGTTATTAGCAGTTACTATCACTTTTCAACACATTTGTGTTATTATTTCACATTTTTTTCGTATATTTTGTCTGTTCAAACAGTCCTTCTTCAGTTCCCGGTGCCACCGGTTTGCTCAGGCAGGACAACAACAACAACATACAGGGGTTGCCCCCTGGGGTGGCTAATTGGCCCGGGCATGCCAGGCTCGATAGACAGGGGCAGATGTCACAAGATATACCCTCCTTAGAAAAAACTCATATCTTTCACATGAGGTGGAATATAATTATCAACTTAGAGTATTTTGTTGGGCATGAATAAACTGTGGCCATTATCCCTTCAAAAGAGATAAAAAATCTGGTAAACGATTAGGTATTTCAGAAACTGGTAAGCTATCAACTGACACCCCACTGGGATGTAGGTCAAACCACTGGGAGTGGACAATACCATATGTGTGGTTTGGCCAGAGGTTGAATAGAAGATCATTCACAGTTTTCTAAGCTTCTAAGGAGCAAGGATGTTGTATTTTTTGCTGGGGAGTATAATTTTGGAATACTAATGGGTTAAGCCAATGTACTATGTAAAGAAAAGAATAAAAAATATACTTTTTGTATTGTCAAAAAACTACATAGAGTGACTTTAAGAATGCAGCAGGAATCTGAAACCAATCGGTCCAACGGTTGGAAGAAAGAATCCGGAAGGAGATGTTGTCCTTTGACTGAGCACTACCCACGTCCCTTACATCCAGGTAGATCACGTGGGTGGGTGGGTGGGAGAAAATTCAGATGAGCTCGAGTACGTGAGCTCCCACCGCCCGCTACTTGTGATGACAATAAACAGATGACCGCTGGGTCAAGTGAGGTCAGGGGTCGTATTCTGTGCATCTAATTACCCTCCATGAAAATGGGGGTACTGTTTTTACTCCGTTTCATGTTTGGTCTGATATCTGAAGATCGGTGAGAAGGAACTGTACGATATTTGGCAGATTAATGGATGGGGCCTTGGAGATTGTGTAGGCTGACTTTGAGCCCCTGGTGATTGACCTTGGTACTGCAGTTTAATTTTTTTATTCTGTTGTTTTCGCGTTATGGACTGTTTGTGCGATATTAAGGTAGCATGTAGTTGTTATTACCATGGTTTAGTGATTTAAATTTGGGTCCCCTAGCTGTTTGCGTTTGATATTTACAAAATGTTTAATGTTGGACTTTTTGTGTTGAATGTTTGGAAAATCTAGGGGATGGTTTGGTATGATTTTTGGTATGTGGGTAGTTGTTGAGTCTCTTTGTGTTTTGGAGTGCATTAGCAGGTTGTCGCATATTTTTATTGCTTAATTTAAAAGGATTTTCACTTTTTCACCCCTACTTCATAATAGGATGGTCTGTTTGACCCAAAAGTTGGGACAGAGTGTTTTTGTTTATACCTCCATCTGGCAGGTCAGACCCAGGCAGCCCTATCTATTTTTACCCCTAGACAGAGCCTGCAGGAAAATAAATCTTGTTTGTCTGGTCTGCAGGTCATTTGCCTGTCTGCATGATCTGGTCATTGACCTACATGTACAGGCAAATGTAGCCTGGGTACCATCCCCAGTAGTATATTCGCAAACTCTATAACAGTTATAGAGTTTGCGAATATACTACTGGGGATGGTACCCAGGCTAAGGCAAATGACCTGCTGGCCATCAAAGTAAACAAACCAAAACAAAGTAAACAGATGCTGCTGATCTGCTTCAGCAGAAACGCTCCAGTACTGCCACCTCTGCCTCTCGGGGGCGAGCTTGTGCCAGTCACCACTGTTGCCAAGGGGCTCGGCTTCATCTTTGACAACAAACTCTCCTGGCGCGAACACGTGAAGTCTATGGTGTCAAAGGCCTCGAGCAGGCTCCACTACCTCCGCCTGCTGACAAAACAGGGCATGAGTGTGCAAGATCTTGTCCAGGTGTACCTGAGTCTCATCCGCCCTGTCCTGGAGTATGGCCATGTTCTGTTGGTCGGTTGCAGTGAGGAGCAGGCAGCGAGCATAGAGAGGGTTCAGAGGCGCGCCCTCCGGATCATCTCACGTGGCGGCAGACGATCTGTACCGACACTGTCGTCCCTGAAGGAGAGGAGAGAGGCCGCTGCTGTGTCTCTTTTCAAGGCCATGCTGAATCCTGAACATCCCCTGCACGACCTGGTTCCTGCCCAGAGACAGTCTGTCACACGAAGATCGCTGAGGAACAGTCACAACATCACTGTTCCCCATGCAAGAACTAAACGGCTGCAACAGTCCTTCCTGTACTACACCATCAGACTCTATAACAACCTGCCTTGAACCTACACTAGTACTGGACTTTGCATAGCCTGATGCAACTTTGTGCATATATGTTGTAAATAATTTTTTATATGTGTCTTTTGTATATATGGTTGTTTATATGTATTATTTCTTCTATGTGAATGCTGTTTAATGCTTCAAATAATGTGACAAATTGTACCTAATTCAGGGGGATGCGCTTCTGCTCCCCCTGCTGTTGTACATTTGTTAAATGATGAGCAAATAAAGTTGAAACCATGGTAACAAGACACTAAACGCCTGCACATGACAGCTTGATAAATACAAAGTGCCACCACAAATCATTCTGCTGATAAAAACAAAGTTTGACTCATAATATCTCTATTGAAATACACCAAAAGATTACAAAATAACAAGCTATTTCATGGAGGGATGATGTCTACGACTTCTCCTTGTTAATTTCTTTGATCTGTCGCCCAAAGAACTACAATTATCTGCACTCACACTCAACGCTTATCATAGAGAGACAAAGAGGCGAGATGGGCTTGGTAAGTTTAATGTTTTAAACCATGAGAATCCACCAAGACCAAGCCCGGAGGGAAGGGGAGAAGGAGAGAGGCGATGAGGGGGAGAGTGCAGTAACTGTAGTAGAGGGGCGTAGCTACTAGTATAAGGAGGGGGACGGACTGAGTAACAGTGCTGAGTGATATTGCTAAGTAACAGTGCTGCGGGCTAAAAAGCTAGATTGTACGGCAAACAACAGTAATAAAATATTCAAAAGTAACAGTGCTGTGTAAGACTGCCTAAAAACTTGTTGTACCGGACAAGGCAACAGCGAGAAAATATTAATAACTAACAGTTGACTAAAATGCTAGTCTGTACTAGGCAATACAACGGCAATAAAACATTCATAAATAACAGTGCTGTAACACAGTAGTAATGCTGACGGGCGTATCAGACTGAACATGAACGAGATAGCATAGGAACTATGGGGCAGCAACCCATGATCTAGGCGAACGTCATTGCTTCCGAATCTCTAAGGTAACATACTACTGGGACTGAACGGTAGTGATACAAAGTCGGACTAAGTTACTAGCTTGTACTGGGCCAAATAAATGCGATAAAAATATACAAAAGGAACAGTGCTGGGTGAGGTTAACACACTTCTGAGACTGCACGAAGTGGTACAAAAAGTCTGGAAAGAAAGTCCTGTGAAAGAATGTCCTGTGAGGTTGGAGATGACACGAATCCGGCGGTTGAGCCGAGACGATCTGAAACCGGCGGCTGGGCCGGGCTGGCACGGGGATGGCGGTTGCCGAGATGACCGAGGTTGTTGGCGGTTGAGCCGAGACGATACTTATACATGTGCCTGTGGTGCAACCTCGGAGACAGTCACACATTTCCTCCTGCACTGCCCACTGCACGCAGCGGCACGACAAGACCTTGCCACTGCTGTGTACCGCCTCGTGAGACGGCCCCTCTCCACCAGCGTTCTACTCAACGGGTCCCCGGGCAATGACATCACATTAAACGAAAGCCTCTCACACTCCTTCCACACTTACATCACTTCAACAAACCGTTTCTAGGCACTTCCAGCTGTTCCTTTCTAACCTTGTTATTTAGTATCCTTTTTTTTTCTCATATAAGGTAGTCTGACTGTGACTTATTTTATCGACCTCTGACC
>NW_017802991.1:367195-391388 GCF_001625305.1 Branchiostoma belcheri
TACCTGGGCCGCGATTACGTTCGATACGGGTGTTCCGGCCCGTGTGATAACTACCTGCATGGCCCGGGGTTCTTTTCCGAAGGGCCAATGCTGTGATAGCGCGCTTTTGACGCGGGTGCTTCCCCGTGAAAACACCCTTTAAAAATGGCTCGGTGTTTCCTTTTGAATTTTGGCATGCTAAAAAAAGGCTTTAACAAGTCCAACCGTGTTCAAAAGTTTTGTTAGAGGTGACTAAAAGTTGTAGTAGTTGTACGTTGAAAATTGCTTTGAGCAAATAGGATTGATGATCCCTCTTGAAACTGTGTGTGCTGATTCCCTAAAATCTGAGCTTTAAGTTTGATGTATAGATTGATACCGTTTTTAATCGGAGAGAACGCAGAACCAAAATAGACGAGATTTACACCATTCAAACCGCAGCGCCCTTTGTGTCCCATGGCGGAACACGGAGCAGAAACCGAGGGAGTTAATAGTCGTCTTTGTCCCCGTCATAAGCGCCAAGAATTCACTAATCCTCTTAAAATTGATATGCGGATTCCCCACAAGCCTTAGCTTTCCCTCTATACGTAGTTAAACGGCGGTGTAAATTGTGGAAGTTGCACGACAGTAGAAGACGGGAAATGTTCACTCTGTTATATGAAGACGCCGTACCCAGCGTGTTCTACATGTACCTCCGCGCACCGTCGCTCTCCGTGAAATCGTGGTAAAAATTGTAAGCACGCAGACTTCATGAATCATAATTAAAACTCGCGTCCTAATTTTTAGAAATATTAGCTTTCATTTGATGTATGATTTATTGTAGACAAGATTATAGGGGAGCGCAGAACTCATAAAGAAAATATTCACTCCGTCATAGTGACGCTGTTCCTCACGCGTTCAAATTTAGTTATGTTTTTAGGATTTTTTCTTGAGAAGTTTTTTTTTAATTCATAATGAAACAGTTCTTCCTTGAATGTGTGGTCCTAAACATGGGAACACTTATTTAGAGAAGTGAAAATTTTTTTGTGGTGTGTTTGTTCTTTTGTTGGTATTTTGATAATCATAAGGGACTTGTTAACAAGGTAGTGATTAGAAAAGGATGAGAAGTTTTTTTTTCCAAAACGTATTGGACATCGCACGCTTCAACAACGATGGCTGTATAGAAGAATAATTTAGTTGAAGGAGTTTTGGCCGATTTGAAGTTTGGATCGCCGCGCATCGGAGAGAAGAAAACAACTTTTCGCGGCCAGACTCCCCAGGCTAAATTTGCCGAATTCTACGATCCGTATTTCCGTAGAAAGACACAGTACAGGCTTGGTAAATAGTATGTTGCTTCGTTCACAAAAAGACTCTCTGACCACTTTAACTACGATAATCATCTTCAAAAAACCTACACTATACACACACACAACACCCACCAAAACAATATCACACTGCCGAAGACATGAGCCCTCCGAACTCTAGTTCAATGTATAATTTCATAGTTTGTGGTTATAAATAAGGCCGTGTTGATTTGATTATATGGATGATATCTGTGCGCGCATCGGTTTTCGTTCATTTCCAAAATAAGTTTACAATTATACAAAACATCTGCAAACTGAGCAAACATAAATTGGTTATGTCACAAAATTTACAAACTTTGTCGATAGAGGGAGGGAGATTGCAGCAGAGGATGGCATCCATATAATCAGATAAAATTGGCCTAGTGTACAGGTTCCTAGTATGTGTAAGTCGTGTTTAGTTTATTTTTTCAATATGTTTGTATGGTTTCAAAGTATATATAGATCATGTCGGTATAGTCTCCAATTCTGTGCAATTAGAGCTTCAGAGTAGTTACAATCTCGTCATTGGCCTTAAGGTATTTAGATACCTTCAATATATAAGATTCAGATAATTGTAAAGTAAAGCTGTTGAGATTCATGCATGATGTGTGCTTGCCCTTATATCTTTATTAAAAAAATGGGAGACAATTGTCAAGTGCCATTTTTTAAAATAAAGCTGTCGAGAGTCAAAGTGCTTATCCTTGTATAATTGCTCTCAATTAGATAATTGCAGTATGATGTATTTGGAATCTTCCATTTTTGTTAGGGGAGGAACATGGAGTGAAATATTCTACATTTGCTCCGAAGCAAATACTGGCCTTTCTAGTTTTGCAAAGTTGTTTCAGTGAGAAATGTATGTTGTAATAATTGGCAGTAACCTTTGCACAATATAGGTATTATTTCTTGTTTAACAAGATTTATGATGTCAAAAAGAAAATATAAAATCCTTTTTTGGCGGCCTTTTTTTCGCCCTGTCGCATTAGATTTGGAGTCTGTGGAGGATGTCATCCATAAAATTCACTTGCTGTGGCCGTAGTAATTAATAGCGCCTCCCGTCGGAACAGCACAAACTATAGACAACTATATTATACCTTAGACAACCAAAATCAGAAAAAGATTTGGTCATAAGTACTAATATGATCTGTCTATTGACAGGATGAGTTGTCAATAGTGAAAATAGGACGATTCCACGTCCCACTGCCGTGTGTATGGAGGGGCGATCTGCGGCGCCTGGTCCCTCTTCTCCCGGCGGACACGGCCTGCCTGCCATGGCGTCCTCGCTTCTTGTTTGATTCTTCTAGGAGTCTCCTGCTGGCGGTGGGTTAATCACGCTGTTAGACTTAGATTATACGTGACTTTGTAACTCACCGCATTGGAGCAAGTTTCGTAAAGAAAAAATAGAACATATATGCGATCTCAGAACAGTACCATAAGGTCCTACTTCATACTTCATATTTCATAGCTTTCATGTTGTTAATAACCTTAGGATTTGGCTCGTTTAAAACTTGAATGATCATCCTGTCAATAACAGAACATTTTGCACTATTGACAGGATTATCCTTTCTTTGTCAGATTTTTGGTAAGACCGTAGGATGTTTTTATGCGAGCATCTGAGCGCCGTGCCTTCCTTATTTACCATAGAAATAATGACATTAAATTAGTCCGGAAAAGGCAACATTTTTGTTGTTGAAAGGAAGGATTATGGGTTGGGATTGGGGAAAGCCGTACACGACATAAGAAACCAGTGATATTGTGAATTGGCTCTAATATGTAGGTTTTATGGAGCTGAATGGTAAAGAAATAGACCGGTTCAATCCTAGGTTGGCGGAGTTTTTGTTGAATTGAAGGCGAGTTCCGAGCGATCGCGAGTGTCAAAGGCAAGTTCCGACGGTTGCCGAAATCACCGGAAAACAGTTCTGAGCGAGTGCAGAAGGCACCGGACGCTGATTGGTCTGACGGCGCACCTCGCGTTGTGGATGTCCCTTTCGTCATGAAATCCTTAGTCTACCGGTCCTGGTTTAATATCACATATCAGAACTCATCTTTTAAATATACAGACAAAATGTGATAACAGGAAAAAACAACAACAGTTTGTCAAAACCTCAGAGCTTTTCTATCTTTGCTAACATTGACGCGACCTATACCTTCAAACAAATGTCATTTTTGTAAAAACAAGTAAACCTCCCTTAGTACAAAATACAGACAAGACATTTGTCCCTATTTTCAAACTTTGTGTGTTACCTTGCATAAGGCTCTAAATGATTATACAAAATGTTTTATCGTATACTATAGCCACTAGATTACTATAAGTATAATATGCTGTGACGGACTAGCAACTTCCTCCCTGTAGGTCTGCTAACGCACCTGTCACACATTCAGAACCTCCCCCCGACAATCAACCAACTTCAGCTAAAGTTCGGCTGCAGTTTGGCCAGATTTAGGGCACGCCTACGTTTTTAAACGGATCGAAATTTGAGTTACATTTGAGGCAAGTTTGACCGTCTACCACAGCGGACCTACTCCCGAACACAAGTCAACCACCAGCCAAGCCTGGCTGAACTTCCCGTCCACACTAGAAGAATGTTTTAAATATCCCTAAACATTCGGCTGGTGTAGCCGAAAAAATAGCTGACCTCGACAGGAAAACCAGCCAAACAACACCCGACCTCTCCCCCGACCTGCATGTTCTGCATGGTTGGGAGAAGGTCGGCAGTGTTTCAGAGGCCATCTTCTGTTATGTGACAGGGGCTTGTACTTACCGTGGCCGACAAGAACAAAATTTTACACCGCAACTTTTGGTGTTTTACACCGCAACGTTTGGTGTTTTACACTGCAACTTTTGGTGTTTTACACTGCAACTTTGGGTGTTTTACACTGCAACTTTTGCTGTGTTTTACACTGCAACTTTTGCTGTGTTTTACACTGCAACTTTTGCTGTGTTTTACACTGCAACTTTTGCTGTGTGGAAAACTTACATCCCTCCCCTTTTATAATGGACGGTCCCCCTGTCAGGTCAAAGGTGACAACGATGGCATGCAAACTACGTCGACTGAGTTATCCTTTTCGTGCATAAGTTTTTTAGAGGAAAAGCTTGGCTACGTTGTGACGTTAGTTTTTTTCTAAAGGTTTTTCTAGCTTTGGCCTATAGATCGGGATAAATTTAAAAATGTTTCGACCAGGTCCAGTGATTACAAATTATGTTGCTATCGGGTTTCCGGAAAAGGCTGTGCTGTGCATGTGCATGTGCTGTGCCCCTCTTCAGGGCCCCAAGCCATCACATGTTAAAGCTGCATTATGAAACTTTTTACGCAAAAATTTTAAAATATTCTAATTATGCTAAATTTCGGTGTTATCAACAGTTACTATCACTTTTTAACACATTTGTGTCATTATTTCACATTTCTGACGTATATTTTGTGCGTTCAAACAGTTCTTGTTCAGTTCCCGGTGCCACCGGTTTGCTCAGGACAACAACAACAACAACAGGCAGTGGTTGGCCCCCCTAGTGTGGCTAATTGGTCGGGCATGACAGGATAGATAGACAGGAGCACATGTCACAAGATTGACTTCTTAATTGGAAACACTCATATCTTTGACATGAAGTGGAATATGATTATCAACTTAGTGTATCTTATTGGGTATCAATAAACTGTGCCATTATCCCTTCAAAAGAGATAAAAAATCTGGTAAATGATGAGGTCTTTCAGAAATTTGTACAAAGCTGTCAACTGACGCCCCACTGGGAGGTACATGTACCATATGTGGACAATACCATATGTTAGTCTCCACCAGACTCCTTTGCAGGCTGAATAAATAGTAGAAATTGGCTAAGGGGAACATCATTGGCCAGAGGAGTTGGCCGGCCATAAAGGGTCCAGCTTACCTGCAGGAGACTAACCATACATGTATGTGCGGTGTGGCCAGAGGTTTGAATAGAAGATCATTCACAGTTTTGTAAGCTCATAAGGAGCAAGGATGTTGTATTTTTGTTGCTGCGTATTATTCTGGAACACTAAAGGGTTAAGTCAACGTACTATGTAAAGAAAAGAATGGAAAATATACTTTTTGTATTGTCAAAAAGTCACATAATGCCCCTTTAACATGTGATGGCTTGGGGCCCTGAAGAGGGGCACAGCACATGCACATGCACAGCACAGCCTTTTCCGGAAACCCGTTGCTATCTAGTGAATGTTGGTAACGTTTGCACCGCTACGTGTTGATGTCGACGCATGGTATGATAGAAATGATGTCTGTCTGAAGGCGTAAATATGTAATTAGCTTAAACTATCGTGGCATGATGTCATAAACGCTTGCATGCGGCGATATTCGTCTTCCACGTTTCCCCGCCTTTGAGTCACGTGACATTTTCTAGCTAGAGAATTCGGACTCGCAAGGTCGCTAATAATTTGATGAGTAAATATTGGACCTATGGGAGTCAAATGTGGCACCACTTGGTACTATGAAGCAATAAAGACTTATTTTCAATTATGAAGTGTTGACTCTTGACTCAGGTAAGTTATCGATCATTAGGGAACAATACGAGCGATCGCCATGACGTCACCGTAGGCAAAAAGTGGGTGCCAGTTGGCTGATTTGCCTACCAAGAATTTGCATATGTCTTCAAATAATTTGCATGCGTATAATGTAAACAAAAACAGCGATCGCTCGTATACAAATGTAGCATAGACACTGTGACTCTCAGGCCGCCGCCATCTTTGTCACCTTTGACCTGACAGGGGACCGTCCATTATAAAAGGGGAGGGGTGTAAGTTTTCCACACAGCAAAAGTTGCAGTATAAAACACAGCAAAAGTTGCAGTGTAAAACACCAAAAGTTGCAGTGTAAAACACCAAAAGTTGCAGTGTAAAACACAGCAAAAGTTGCAGTGTAAAACACAGCAAAAGTTGCAGTGTAAAACACAGCAAAAGTTGCAGTGTAAAACACAGCAAAAGTTGCAGTGTAAAACACAGAAAAAGTTGCAGTGTAAAACACCCAAAGTTGCAGTGTAAAACACCAAAAGTTGCGGTGTAAAACACCAAAAGTTGCGGTGTAAAATTTTGTACTTGTCGGCCACGGTATGTACTGGTATACAGAACGACATCTTCTGTTATGTGACAGGGGCTTGTACTGGTATACAGAACGACATCTGCTGTTATGTGACAGGGGCTTGTACTGGTGTACAGAACGACACCTAGCGGTTATAATATAAAGTGCAACTTCTTTATTTTATCCAAAATTCTACATGCTACGTTGAACGTTATAATGCAACAGTGATTAGGTCGCGCGTTTAATTGTAAATAACATAGTTTATAGCAAAGAGGTTTCAGTGTACAAAACAAAAAAAAGAGAACAAGAACACAAGAGCTAGAGATCGATGTTGCTTCCATAAAGATTTCTTTAGTGTCTGTGTTGTCTTCATACGACATTCTTCTCGGTAGTTCCAAATAGTGTGAAGAGAGCACGTCGGCAGGTTGTTCTTTGCGCCTGCGCAAATCACCTATTTTTTTCATTTTTTTTGTCATCAGAGCTTTGCCGTTGCAGACGATATTTTACGACATAACATTTATAAACTACAGACTGGATTTTAACCTTATATGCGCGAATACGACCATATACATGTATGAGACGTTCTGCTGAAGTGCTAGACAATACATTGCGGGTTTTGCGCAGGTGCAGTACGTTCTGCCGACGCGGTTGTTAAGAGTTGATGCAATGCATGAAAATCATTATTGGGTGCTTAATTAATTGAATGAGCCTTTATAGAAATTTTGCCCGTTATTACCTAACATTAAAACATTCCCTTGGCGTAATATATGTTTGAGAAAAACAAACAAAAATAGTTACGCATATAGCTAAACACCTTTAATACTGATTTAATGCTTGAAAACGTTAGGTTTCAAATTCAGACAAAATACCTTATCTGCGGTGAAAAAATCATGTTAAGTTGCAACAAATTATATATAAAGTGTCTGATCCAATTGTGTTGTCTAAGTGAGTTAAGTGACAGCTATTAACCACACGCTCGCAGAGACAGGACATGATGTCATTACACATAGAATTCCATCATAGAGTAAAATGAAACTACAGACACAAAGTAGAACCCACATCGAAAATTGAAAATTTATCTTAAGAGTACTGTGGCCATAGTAATATTTCTACTACAAAAAGATTTATGTGCATTAGGGATTGTGTAACTATGTGTTCAACAAAGCTGTGTACTCCTTTTGGGCCTTAATATTTCATTGATCATGATGAATTGAAACACGTGTAAAAATTAAACTAATAGTCAAAACTAATAGTCAAAATCATAGGGCATAATCATATAGTCCGTGTCATTCCAGTCGAAAGATAAGTCAGTCCATGAGGTCAGGGGTCATGTGTTTGGTGCTCTCTTAAAAGCATTTTGAGTGGTTGCTTGTTTGGTTTCATTATTTAACAAGTTATACGCTGCTGCTGCTTTATAGTTAAATGCTCTGTGTCCCAATCTGTCTGTGATTGAGATACGGTTCAAGAAGGTTCCCGGTTTCTTCTGTTTGTTTTTAGATAGCAAACGCTAAAATGTCATTCAAATTTAGTTTCATTTTGGTTTCTTAATGGTGAGGGTGTTGAGAGCGCTGGTGTAGCCCGTGGTGACGTATGGCTGCCTAGCACGGATACTTCAAAGACACACATAAGATCGAGGCCTTCCAGATGAAGTGCTACAGGAAGCTGCTCAAAGTTAGCTGGACAGAACATCGTACAAACATCTCAGTCCTAAAAGAGTTAGGTATCGGAAGATCACTCCTACACATGATCAGGAGGAGGAAACTGCAGTACTTCGGACATGTGTCGAGAGCACAGAACATCTCAACTCACATCCTGCAAGGACGGATCTGTGGTAGCAGGAGCAGAGGGAGGCCGCGTAGGAGATGGGTAGACGACATCAGAGATTGGACAGGCAGGTCCCTGGATGACTGCACACAGCTGACCAAGGACGGTTATGGATGGAAGAAGCTTGTGCTGCACGCTACCACAGTCCCCGACCCTCCAGAAGAGGATGGGACAAGGTGAAGGTGAAAGCTTATTGTAATTAAAAACGCTTATGTGAACTTTTGACATTTATCTTTAATGTTATGACACGTTTAATGATTAAAAAAACATGGATACTTAAAATCCCTTTTTTTAACTTAAGTAAGTTATCTTCTGTTTCTTCTGTTTCCAGTTTGAATAGGATATTTAGATGTGAAGTTTCGAGTCGGAGTTTAAATCTGACCAGAGTAAGTCAGTAAGTGCGCAGTAGATTGCCGGAAACGTCACTTTGTTTCGTATGTTTTCCCCAAGGCCGCGATTTCCCTAATTTCGTAATATCTGTGAACATATCTTCGTATTTTCTAAAAATCCTGTTAGTTGTAGCCTTTATAGGTAGCTTAATAATGTTGGTGGTCCAGCGAAGACTACCTAGTATCAGTCCGCGTGGATGGTTATGTGGCCTTTTCGCCTGATCCCCGGGATGGTGCGTTCTATACATATGCGTTGTGGGTGTGTTGTTTGTGTCTTCGGAGATAGCGGTAAACGTGTCGCATCTATTTTAATTATTAAAATTTCGGTACATTAGGTACTGAGCTTCTTTGATAACTAGGCGGTTACCGTGGGAAAATTCGTTTTTTTTTCATGCAGCCGTGGTTAAAAATGACAGAAAAAAGGACCCCCTACTTAAAAATGTACTTTGATAGGCCTTATTCACCCCTAAATAAATTGGGCGCACAAAATATCAGTCAAGTGTATTGATAAGCGACGGAGCACCCCTTTCAACCAGAAGAATGGAAAATTCCCCCGACCTGCGTATTTTACAGACATGACAGCCCGTGTTGCTGAGGGTTTCAAATTGCTACAAACAGGGAAGGAAACTCCGGTCAGAGACCTTAAGTTACCATACAAATAACGTGCATTGACATTGTGATAAGCGTATGTTGTGAAATGAGTTTTCTCTTATCAAACTCACTCAAAAACGTATTAAAGGAAATATATCTTTAGTATCAGGCATGCATTGTGATGGTGATCACCTCAGAGATATAGAAACAACAAAAAACTGTATGTACCACAATGCACGCTTATCGGTCTCTGCCACCAGACTAGCGGCTTTCCGGTAGATAGACTGACTTTGGTACGCCCTGACATTGTTATCTGGTCAGGGAGTACTGGGGAACTGATGTTCAGGGACGACATGCGTTGATTTTTGCCTGTTAAAAAAACACTTTCTCTGAACTACGGCCTGGGTGTCATCCTCCGTAGTCCATGGTAGCTAGCTATAGCGACAAAAGAGAGCCAGTAATAACTACGGAAGACGGCACCCTGGGGTAAGGGTTCCATCATATGTAACTATCTGTATATCCGTATCCTTCAGTGTAACACACCAGCTTCGCCGATATGTGACCTGGCGGCTGTTAGCTATGAAAATTGTTCACAGGAAAAAACCCTTGCATGCCAAGATAAAGAATAAACTGCCGGTGTAGGTAAAGTAGTCGCGTAGAGAATCTTATTTATATTTCATTTATCATTTCCCTTTGCGCCTCGACGTATCTTAAGATAAAAACACCAACTTATTTTGAAAGTTCAGCTTTGCTGTTAGAAGTATTATTAAGCAAGGTAGAACTTATTCAACTTTTTGTACCACTCCAGCCTTTATCACTTCTTTGAACTTCTATTCTAACCATCCTTTTAACCATAACCTTGGTATTGTACTAGAAGAGGAGAAGCTCAGTTCCTAGACGTCATAGCTGGACAACTGCGGAAATTTCATATATGCAGATGGACTCACCTAAACACTAGACATTTTCTACAAGTGGTATTGCAAAGGCCTTTTGTATTAGGGCATAACAATAACCCCTCAACAAGTTTCGGCAACCTATGATCCACTGCTCACCGAGTCACGTGTGTCATCTGCCTAATATATAGACTTTTATTACGCAACAATGTACAAGGTACAAAGTATGGCAGAAAGGAGAGAACAAATCTAACAAATCAGTCTACGTAGTACAATATGAGGTTACAGAAGAGGTTGATTACTCATAACATGACAAATATGAGGTTACAGAAGAGGTTGATTACTCATAACATGACAAAGACTGAAGATCTAGATATGTATGTAATATAATATGTATGGGTTTCTGCCACACACACCACACACACCAGCCTACTGGAAGGTGCTTTATTTCCCAGCATGCCTTACTTGTCAATACAAAGGTGCAATATGGCTGCCCCCATGAACGGAAGCCAACCATAACACCTGGTTTTCGGCGATCGCAAAGCCTACCATGATTGGTATCACGCCCTCGGGGCTCGACGTTAGGTTGGACAAAGAACAGCGTGGCTCTTTACTTTAACCCGTAGCCATTACGACCTTTGGGGTGATAAATATTTGCCATTAACTTGCGAACACTGACAGAAGTTGTCATGCCAGTACGTGGGAAAGAGAAAAACTAAACAACATGCCAATGTATCCGCTCCTGCATTTTGGATATTTAGCCACGTTTTGCCGGACCATGTGCGTACGGAAAAGGTTTTTAGGAATTTGATACATTTACACTTACGAATTGTATACTTAAGGAAAGTGACAGAGATGATCTATCGGCTGAAGATTTGAGGAAAACATTCCGTCATCGCGAACTTGCCCCCTCCGAAGCCAGCAAAATGGCGTTCTGTAAAGACAAAATGGCGTTCTGTAAAGACAAAATGGCGTTCTGTGAAGACACTCTGACTTTCTTACCAACTGATCTACGGCAACAGACTCTGGATGAATGCCCCATACAGAGTAGGTACTGGAGGCTACAATAAGTCACTTTTAGACGGTTGGAGAAAACTGATGCACTGGGCGCGAACAGCCGAGGTGACTGCCGTCCGTGATCGAGCTGGTTCAGCCGAAATTTCCTGCCGACATTCACGAAACAGAACTAACTATGGATCCTGTGGAAATTCCTGGACGAGGAACTCCACAAAGCCTGACAGCATTATTCGAGTTATTCAGAAAGGACGACAACTGCACACAGGTGCACAGATTAAGGCATGCTTTCGAGTCTTGTAAAATCCTCAAAGATTGTCAAGAAAGTCTTTATCAACGGGACAAAGTTCTGTTTGGGGGACGAAAAAGACGCAGTAACAACAAGGATATGGTAGGGTATGATATGATTTGATATGATATTAAACAGTAGTAACGTAGTGTTTGTGGTGAAGAATACTACTTTTTTGCATAAATAACATTATAATAATAATTGACTATCTAAAATTTCTATGTCAATTTTCCCCCCTTAGAGATCGATAAAACTATATGTATTCATAAATTCTCAAAATTTCACCGAAACAGCTATATCTGTATAAAACAAAAAAGGGATCCATTTAGACCCCATTAAGGCTTATTTGTCGCAAAAATGTTTCAGCTGAGTGAGGATTTAAGACTTTGAAGCCTAGATGTGTGTCTTTTAAACACAATTGACAGAAATTCAGTGATATCCTTTTAAAGTTGTAGTATCGCAACATAGAATAAACCATACAGTATTTGGATTTCTAAAACACTGCATAATCATCATGGCTCATTGCACATGAATTCATTTAGCAAACATGGGTTGAAACAGTGAATTCTCCGTACAAAGACTCACTAAAAGTCTGTTGGAAAACAGACAGCAAACAGAAATCAGAAGAGCAATACAATATTTGAATCGAGGCTTTTATAGACTGCAAATCATTTGCAAAATCTGTTGGTCTTTTATTTTGGCCTTGTAACGTCAACCGAGGTCACTGCATGCTCAGGCTTAAAATAACTCTCCCGCCGGCACACGCAACCGGCGGTGTCTTCATTAATCAACAGACTGTCAGATCGTAACAATGGCTGTTCCTCCGGAGGTCTGCACTTATCAAGGTCGAAAACAACTGTTCTTCCACACCTAATTCTGTTACAATCAAAACAAGAAAGAGTTTGGCGACCATGATTAGGCCATTGCCTTGCTTGATCATCGTGCCCTGCTACTCCGGAGTCCGAAGAGTTTGTGCGCAAAGTATATGCGCTCAGGGCTATGTGTGCTCAGGGACTGACCCCGCAAGTGACCTAAGCAAGATGGCCGCTGTATATATTACTGCACTGTCTATAGACTATACAAGAAGGCTCTGTGCTCCTGGAAGCATGTACCTTCCCAAACGTACACACGAAAACCGATAACAGTATACAAGTCAACTTTACGAACTCCGCCGAGATATTAAAGGCGATAAAATACTCAGCAGTCTAAACGATTTTGAAATATTAAAAAAATGTAATACAACTAGAAAGGCCGACATTTGCTTGGGAGCAAATGCAGCAGATGGCTTCACCCCATCCCCCATACCGAAAATGGATCTATCCTACGGTGGCTGCCAATAGTCTACACCCCCATGCAGCAATGGAATCTTCCAATGCCGGAAATAGCCAAAAAGCCCTATTTTACATAACTTTAAAGTGGTGTATGTCAAAATCGTGAATGACATTCTTTGGACATGTGTCCAAGGTATCCCCATACCAAATTTCAGGTCATTCGGATTTAATATTAGGGCACAGGAGCCAAAAATGTACATTTTTGGTCAGAAAATAGCCAAAAAGCCTTATTTTACACAATTTTAAAGTGGTATATGTCAAAAGCGTGAATGACATTCTTTGGACATGTGTCCAAGGTATCCCCATACCGAATTTCAGGTCATTCGGATTTAATATTAGGGCACAGGAGCAAAAAATGTACATTTTTGGTCCAAAAATAGCCAAAAAGCCCTATTTTTCACAATTTTAAAGTGGTGTATGTAGAAAGCTTGAATCAGGTTTTGCAGACATATGTCCAACGTATCCCCATACCAAATTTCAGGTCATTTGGTTTTAGTACCAGGGCTCCAGATCCCAAAATGTATATTTTTTGCCTGAAAACCTCATCCTTCGGCTTATATTAGTATGTTTGTTGAGCTATAATTTCCACCGTCGCAATTTTTTCGTAAACATTTCTACTAGTCTTTCTCTGTAGCAAATACCGTGTATTTTTTCACACCTATTTGGGCGGTAGTTCTTGAATCTACTTCTGTCTTATATGGCACTTCAAAAACATACGCTGTCTTTTGTTCCGCTATAATCAACGTGTACGCCAACCAGGGGAGACCTCGTCCTTTTGTTGCGTTTTTTTCTGGCCATCGTAAAATTGTCTTATAAATGTCGAGTATTGTAAACTGTAACTATATCTTTTAATGACAGAATATTTTAGTTGGTGCTTGGCAAAATAGTCACGTATGACTTCAAAGATACCAAAACTTTCGCCCGCTAAATATGCAAAAATAGCAGTGACGTCATATCAGAGGGAAACCTGCTAATCGGGTTGGTCAGAATTGGCGAGAACAATCCAGACGGAGGGTAGATCTAATTTGCCGGTTGCCGACAACAAAAAGTATCCGTCAGTACGTTTGCTGTAGTTTGTCCTGTCACACTAGCAATACCATTTTAGAAATTTGGCCTTTTTACCCAGGCCAAAAGATCATTCAAAAATTTGAAAAATTTTATACCTGATCCGGATTGAAAAATTTTGTAGTGTCCACTCCTTCCAGACTGTTTTTACGTTGTACTTTTTCGTTTTTTCCCAAATTGACCTTAAAAAAACAACATGCTTACTTAGGTGCAAGACAGGTGTGTGGATAAATTGGTACCTTTTTCAATTGCTACTTTAACATAAATTTAACACCTCATATAACTCAATGCCCTGTTACAATTGAGTGGGGGAATGATAAAGCGGGTGCTACGACAACCTTCACTATTTGTCTCCATGTCTTAATGTTTTAAGCTTGACAACAGACGTTGTAGTTTTTTCTTGTTAAACTTTGAAAAATGTGGCACAGTTACAGTCAGAATTCTGAGGCGCGTAAGTGGGTTTTGTGACTTTCGTAAGTGGGTTTCGTAAGTGGGTTTCGTGACTTACGAGACTTTACAGACTCTACATATATAGCCTCTCCAAACACTGGTAAGAGATCACAGTTTGATCTTTTGACACTACCTTGTTAATGACAGATATGTCATATCCATAAGTGACAGGGCCAAACCGTCATCCATTGTTAGGTATACTAAATAGCTTAAGGGAGGTACTTAATGATCGTAAGAATAAAACCTACCTCTCACTCCCATACAGTTGTCCCATCACGGACAAACACAGCGGCCTGTCAGAATCAGAGAACACTCTCGGTAGGAGGGTTTACTAAACCTGACACCCGTGGACAACATAACGTATCTGTAAGTTCTTGCCTAATTTCAACCTGTTACACTATCAATATTATTTCCTAGGTTTTGTCTTGGGATTATGAAAATAAGGAGCGATTATTTGTTTGCCAAAAATGTACACAGTTTGTAGAAATAGCTACAATTTTGCCTTATGTTCTTTGGTGGTCTTTACAATAGAATTATGTATCGCCACCTTCTACCTGAGTGCATGTCGTAATCCTGCATTTCAGATTATCTGCAGCTGACTGGACTCTATATGATGATAATTAATTGCTTGATATTTAGGGACCAACACCGGTTGATTTTATTCTTCGTCTTTCCACAAAATCTAGCCATAAAACACTGGTATACTCATAGTTGCAAGACGATTGTGTGGCTCCTTCGGCTGCTATTGATATTGACACAGTTTGATTTTTATGCATACTTTTTTTTCTTTTTAGTATCTCATGTTGTCTCAAAAGCATAATTTACGTAACATAACGGTGTTTCTATTGAAACTCGATACGTTTCTAATGATTTCAAAATGTTTAACTTACATGTTAATGTTCTTAGTAAAACAGAACTTAAAACTATAAACAAAAGTTAAGATGGACATTAAAACAATTCGATCATTTTTCGTATATAAGTCAACAATCAATTAATCATCCGCGTGCACCAGGTACTGATGCATGGCGGCTACAGACACCGTACACAGGTCCCGTCAGGTCGATTTGTTGTCAGCGTGGCCCCTCCACTCAGACCTGGAGATACCAAGCCCCTGATAACCCCTTTTGTTGATGGCAAAATTGCACAATTTAACAGTGTAACACGCTTGTTTAGATATTAACTACAGTATGCTTAGGGTGACGTCATATTTCTCCATACCAAGACAAATTAAAAGCCGCGATTAAGTCATCACACGCAATGAAAATTTGGTCATGTGATGATCAGCATAAACGTTTGGCACTGTCTGCCTATCATTGGCTGTACTACATGTTACCCATTGTTAGATGTGATAGATAGCTAGCCATGGGATGTACATAAAAACCGTGGGAATAAAACCTACCTCTCACTCCCACCCAGTTGTCCAATCGCGGCCTAGTACAGCGATCTTGGGTCCGTATTGGAGAACTCACACAGTCGGACGGTGGACACAACCTGCCGCCCGTCTACCACAAAACTTGACTGTAAGTACATGTTACATTTTTTGTTCTTTAACACCTAAATATATCATTGATTAAATATTTTTTTTTAAACGAGAATGTTAAAATTGGCAGTAAATGAGAAAATAATGCTTGCTGACTATACTATCAACGGCTCATTGTGTCCTTTTTATGGCTATATGCATACATTTATAAGTTGCCAATTTTATAAGAGGACTTGTTTTCTGTCATTAAAGTTGAAACGACCTTTTTGTTAAGTAAGTTGCACAATTTTAGCGGTATTTATACTTAGCAATCTCTTTAAGATATGACAACCCTTCTCGACATTTTCGGTCGCTTTCGTGCATTAAGTATTCTTATTTACTTATAAGAAAGACAACAAGAGAATTGTGGCCATGTTAAGCCTTTTTTTCAATCCCAAAACGCCACTTCTTCGGCTTACATGTATTTTGAACATATTGCTACCAGCGATCTGCATTTACCATAACTCTAGTAGTAACATTAGTAAATGTTTCTTATTTGGCTTAAATAAATTTTCATCTTATTGCCAGAAGAAGTGTGCATATATTTAGGTTTATTTTCAACATAGTTTCTTATCTCATACCGGCTAAACAAATGATATCATATTTTTTAAAATAACGAAATAGCACAGTGACTTTAAAAGTGTAAAACTTGTGAGGAAATGTTTATAGGAAGTTGCTTACGGTGATATTTTAAATTTCTTTTTTTTCTAAGGAAAAAAAGGTGCAAACAAATAATCACAAGATTATCCTAATTTTGTACTATCTTGTCTTTGGTCGTTTGATAATGAGGAGCACGAACTTTAGTCACTGGCTGCCTATCGATATATCATTAACTACACCGAATACTGATTTATTGTTAGAGATAATTGTTATCTTGAGGGAGGTCCATAAGATCGTGGGAATAAAACCTACTTCTCATTCCCACCCAGTTGTCCAATCGCGGCCTAGTACAGCGATCTTGGGTCCGTATTGGAGAACTCACACAGTCGGACGGTGGACACAACCTGCCGCCCGTCTACCACAAAACTTGACTGTAAGTACATGTTACATTTTCTTTGTTCTTTAACACCTAAATATATATTACAAATAAATAAATCTTTTTAAACGAGAATGTTATGATTGGCAGTAAGTGACAAAATTATGGTAGCTGACTATACTATCAACGACTCATTGTGTCCTTTTTATGACCATATGCATCCATTTATATGTTGCCTATTTCATAAGAGGACTTGTTTTCTGTCACTAAAGTTAAAACGCTCTTTTGTTAACTAAGTTGCACAATTTTATCAGTATTTTTACTTAGCAAGCTATTTAACATATGACAACCCTTCTTGACATTTTCGGTCGCTTCCCTGCATTAATTATTCTTATATACGCCCTTTTCAAAATCAATCATAATGCGAACTTAAGCTAAACTTTGTTTTAATGATACTCATATCTTGTTTCTAATTACCTTTGATGATGCAGTCATACGTTGAGACGTATATGTGTGTAATTGTGCTCCAACAGCTTTTTGAAAATTTTCTAAATTCTAAATAAAAACACCTCATGCGGGTGCAACAGTGTCGTTCTTTTTTAATGTAATACTAAACTTAAAGACGTCAACAACGTACGTATATCGTCCCTAACATTTTAACATAACGTCTTTTAACAATTCTCATTGTGAATCCTCATTTCAATCCGTGAAACAGGCAGATTATATTCTTAAAGGATATTTTAGATTAGAATGGAAAGAAGACATAAGAATGTTCATTTTTCGGCTTACATGTATTTCGAACTTATTGCCACCAGCGGCCTGCATTAAGCATGACTCTAGTAATAACATTAGTAAATGTTTCTTATTCAGCTTACATAAGGTATGGGGTATGGAATTTTCCCTATCAGCCTCTTAACTCCTGCTTCTCTAGCTCTTAAGCTTCGGTCCCAATTGCACCTGTGCCCGTCGGGGATGTAGCCCCGGCCGGCCCCTGTCGGGCTCAGGAGTTGGGCGGGCATCGGCTGTCGTGGTCATAATTAAAAGTTTCCTTCAGTAGCATTTTGTTTAAAATTTTGTCACTCTCTTTGGTCGGTCTCCGACAGGCACCCGGCAGGTATCCGGCGGGTTCTCTGACCATGTGTCTTGTACTAACCTGTACGTAATGTAAAATTCACGCTTTTGTTGTGATCATTTGATCTGTGACGTCACACATTTTACCAGGGTAAGAAGTATACACATTTGTTCTGTTTATCTGGTCTGTGACGTAACAAATGTGTACTAGTGGACTGCCGGCAACTGGAGGGGTTCCTCTCGGTGTTCTTACGATGAGATCACGGCGTCTTTTTGTCAGCGGAGCCCGGGTAGAATTTAAGTCAGAATTGAATTCTTCTCGGGTCCCCACCGGGCTCAAAAAATAGCCCGGTAGCCACAGGGTGTCCCGCGGAGGCCACGTATGAGTCACGCCCGAAAGAGCAAAAAAAAAAGCCCGGAGACTATCCGGCAGGGCCTTTTTTTTTCAATTGGGACCGAAGCATTATTGGGTCAGTTAGTCTGTACTACTTGTGAGAAATTGGGCTGGTCAAAATCATGATGTTCGGACTCAGAGAGAAGAGTTGCTGTTACAGTTCTACACGGTAACCCGTAACCCAGGTGAGTGGTAATACCATTCAGGTGGTAATACCATTCAAGGGTTAACCAAACTTGAAGTAGGCTAACGGCCGTGTTATGTGGCGATCATTGAGCAAAAAAAAATTAAAAATAAATAAAAATTCCATCTTATTGCCACAAGCGGTGTGGATTTATTTACGTTTACTTTTAACATCGTTTGCTATCTTATACCAGCTATAGAAATAATACCATCTTTTAAAAATAACACAATAGCACAGTAACTTCAAAGGTGCAAAGCGTGTGGTAAAATTTAAAAAAAAATTGCTTAGGATGATTTCTTAATTTTTTAAAATTTTTCTAAGGAAAAAAAGGTGCGATCAAATCATCACAAGATTATCCTAATTTTGTACTATCTTGTGTTTGTTCGTCTGATAATGAGGAGCACGAACTTTAGGCACTGGCTGCCTATCATTAACTACACCAAATACTGATTCATTGTTAGAGATAATTGTTAGCTTGAGGGAGGTCCATAAGATCGTGGGAATAAAACCTACTTCTTACTCCCACCCAGTTGTCCAATCGCGGCCTAGTACAGCGATCTTGGGTCCGTATTGGAGAACTCACACAGTCGGACGGTGGACACAACCTGCCGCCCGTCTACCACAAAACTTGACTGTAAGTACATGTTACATTTTCTTTGATCTTTAACACCAGCAATATCATATATCATGTTTATCAAAAACCAAATTAATTAATTGGTTCTTGAATTTTTTTTTTAAAAAAATATACTGCGACAGGGCGAAAAGAAAAAAAAGCATGACTAGGCATCCTATTCTGGCCCAAAATGCTACTATAGTATGGATGCCATTATGTAAACACAAAAGAATGGGTTTGTTTCAAACAATGAATTTCGAACTTTTAATTGAACTAATGCAGTGATAGATGTAAAAACTGTAGGGACTAGGAAGAAGAGGACTTTACTTAACAGTTGTGGACGAATTATTAAGTTGATTTAGAACAACAATCTTTTTTTTGCAAATCAAAATAAATACAGAGGCGTATCCGACAACCAACAAATTAGATTGGTGTGGCCTAACCTTTATCTTTAAAAACCGCTAATGTTATACTTTAGGGTGAGGAATAAAGTTGAGATAGCTAACTAGACTGTAAACGACTTATTTTGTCCCTTTTATAGCCAAATGTATTTTATTATAATTTGCCTATTACATAGGAGGACTTCTATTCTTACTTGACTAACACTGAAGTTAAAGCGATCTTACTTAAAAATAAATTGCACAATATATGACAACCTTTATCGACATTTCTGTCGCTTCCCTACATAAAATTATTCTTATACATGCCGTTGTGAGAATCAATCCTAATTCAAACTAAAGCTTAATTTTGTTTTAATGCTACTTACGTGATTTGTTAAGTCACCTTTTAAAAACATTGCAGTCATACCTTTATAACGTATATGTGATTTGGTGCAACAAGACCATCTTGGAATATTTCCTAAATTCTAAATACAAAATTCCTCATGCCTGCATAACATTGTCGTACATCTTTTTAGTAAGGTAATGCGGAAAGACGTTAACAATGTAATTCCTAACATTCAAAACATAACGTATTTTAACAAATCTCAGTATGTAACATCTCTTTAATAAAACAAACCTGGCAGTTTATATTTATACAAACACAATAGAATGGCAAAATACACAAGAAAGACTACATTAGAATAGTGGACTTGTAAATCTTTTTTTTTTTCATTAGTAAAACACTTCATTTTCGACTTAAGCGCTTACACGTATTTCCACCTCATTGCCACCAGCAGTTTGCATTTCTTTAAGTTTGCTGCATACATTGTATATAATAAATGGTTTTTATTGTCCAAACAGTACCCATGCAGTCGCAGCCTCACGGCTGAATTGATGCAGGGTATCACACAATAATCAATACAAATCACAACAATTACAACATTCAAATAATACAAATGATACACACAGTCGCAAGGGTCTGTGCGGCTGCCATTCGGCGCCACAAGATGACCTCAATACGACTTTCCCCAACCGAAGTTAGGTACCCATTCACACCTGGGTGAAGTGAGGAAATTCGTGTAAAGTGCCTTTCCCAAGGGCACAACGTCGGGGCGCATGTTCAGACATGTACCGGGTACGACTCGGAATCGAACCCGGGTCTACCGGTTCACAGTCTATTGTTCTAACCACTACACCACCCGACGCCACATATATATACGCAGGCTATACATAAGACAACATCTTTTCATGATGATAGAATAGCACAGTACATTTTAAGCGTAAAACATGTGGCGAAATGTTTATAGAATGTTGTTTAGGGTAATTTTTTTTATTAATCATACTAAGAGAAAAAAGGCCGAGATCAAGTCATCACACGCATATTTTAATTATATACTATCCTGTCTTTGGTCTCTTAATAATGAGGAGCACAACTTAAGGAACTGTCTGTCTATCATTAACTACACCAAATTGTGGTTCATTGTTAGAGATAATTGTTAGCTTGAGGGAGGTCCATATGATCGTGGGAATAAAACCTACCTCTCATTCCCACCCAGTTGTCCAATCGCGGCCTAGTACAGCGATCTTGGGTCCGTATTGGAGAACTCACACAGTCGGACGGTGGACACAACCTGCCACCCGTCTACCACAAAACTTGACTGTAAGTACATGTTACATTTTCCTTGTTCTTTAACACCTAAATATATCACAAATTAATTCATTTGTTTTTTAAACGAGAATGTTATGATTGGCAGTAAGTGAAAAAATTATGGTAGCTGACTATACTATCAACGACTCATTGTGTCCTTTTTATGGCTATATGCATACATTTGTTTGTTGCCTATTTTATGAGGGCACTTGTTTTCTGTCACTAAAGCTAGAACTATCTTTTTGTTAACTAAGTTGCACAATTTTCGCAGTATTTATACTTTGCAAGCTCTTTCTAATATGACAACCCTTCTCGACATTTTCGGTCGCTTCCCTGCATTAATTATTCTTATATACGCCCTTTTGAGAATTAATAAATTCGAACTTAAGATAAACTTTTTTATTATGCTTATATCTTGTTTCTAATTACCTTTGATGGTGCAGTCATACGTCAAGACGTATTTGTGTGTGTTTGTGCTCAAACATTATCTTCCAAAATCCCTAAATTCTAAATAAAACCACCGAACGTCTTTTAACACATCTAAGTTTAAAACATCTCTTCAATCCGAGAAACAGGCAGATTATATTTTCAAAAGATATTTTAGATTAGCATAAAAAGAAGACATAAGAAAGACGACAAGAAAATAGGGGCCATATTAATACTTCTTTTTTCATTAGCTCGAAATAAAAATAAAAAAAAAAATTTATGCGTGTGTCGTACATCTATTTTTAGCAAGGTAAGACGAAAAGACGCCAACAACGTAATTCCCAACGTTTTTAACTAATCAGTATCATAAATCTCTTGAATTCATTAAACATGCAGAGTATATTACAAAAAGATATGTCACAGTAGAATGAAAAAAATATCCAAGAAAGACGACCACAGAATACTGGGCATGTTAATCTTTTTATCATTAGTAAAACGCTTCTTTTACGGCTTAAATGTATCTCCTATAAGCAGTGTACATTATTTAGGCATGCGTCAAAATTCAATTGCCTACTTCTACCAGCTATACAAATAATAAAATCGCTTAATAATGAAAGAATAGCACAGTAGCGTTAAAGGTATAAAACCTGTGATGAAATGTTCATCTTTAGCCAGTTGCTTAGGGTGACATTGGTTCTAAAATGAGGCCAAAATCAAGTTACCACCGGCATATCTTAATCTTGTACAGAAACTATATTCTTTTCGTCGTTCGACAATGAGAAGCACGGACTTTCGTCACTGGCAGTCCTTCATTAACTACATTAAATTGTGATTCATTGTTAGAGATAATTGTTAGCTTGAGGGAGGTCCATAAGATCGTGGGAATAAAACCTACCTCTCATTCCCACCCAGTTGTCCAATCGCGGCCTAGTACAGCGATCTTGGGTCCGTATTGGAGAACTAACACAGTCGGACGGTGGACACAACCTGCCGCCCGTCTACCACAAAACTTGACTGAGAATTGTTTTAGTTGTATGTTACTTCATATTATAGTTATATCAATGTAAATCATTTTTTTTTATTCAACAAAATAACTGTAAATAATACAAAAGTAAACTGAAAAGCCAAGACGGCTTGTACAAATAGAAAATAACATAAAGAACGGAAAAGCCTCCCCTAAAGCCATTACTTTCGAGCTTGACAAAATGAAAATAATCTTGACATTGACATAATAACAATAACAGAAATTATAATGAACACAATGTTCCCACTTACCCCGATGCTTCTCCAGCTTTCCCCTCCGAGATGCAATAAGACCTTCTGTCTTTTGAAAGACAGATGTTAATATTTTAAAAGACTGGAAGTTTAAAGTCTTAAAACGTCGGGATCGGAAAATGAAAATCTTACCTAATAATATAATGATATTATTTAAAGGGGATGCATTTGTAGAAATATCCCCAAACATAACTACAAAAGAATTTAATTCTAAATTTGCACGAATTTCTTGTTTTAACCAATTTTGTACGTTATTCCAAAAAGCTATCACATGAGGACATTCCCAGAAGATATGTATGTAAGATTCTTCATCACTATGGCAGAAAGAACAGGTACTGGATTCGATTAAATTCCAAGTTTGTAATACTTTGTTACATGGTAAAAATTTATAAAGTAGACGGTACTGAAAATATCGGGCGTTAGGGTCTATAGTACATTTAGTTAATGTTATAAATACTTCTCGCCATGGTATGGGCCTATCAAAATAATAAAACCATGATAACCTTACTTTATGGGCAATTATAACATCATTTGTATAAGCCAGAAAGAAATTATACAAAAACTTATTAATTTTAGTATTTTTTAACCACATATAATTTTTTTGTAATGGTAAACATACAAGCTCTTTTAACTGATTACTAGTAAGTAAAGTTTTCCATCTTTTAGGTATTGCAGATATAAGTTGTTGATATCGAAATTGTTCACAACTATTTGGATACAGTTCACAAAATTCAGCATACGACATAAAGTTTCCATCTGTACCTAACAAGTCATTTACAAAAATTATATTTCTATTATACAAAGCAGTTATAAAAATAGGCTTACTATCAACAGTAATACTGGAGTTATTCCAAACTATTTGTTGTCGTACGTTTGTTGGTGTCGCGGACTCCACGTACTGAAATTTGTACCATGCATCAAGTGCTTCAAAGAGAAAACTCTTAAGATTCAGGGCATGCGCAGAAGATAGCTGCATGAAGGGAAATAGACTCAGACTGAGACGAGGATGAGAAGCGATGGCCATTGAAGTAAACCACTCAGGGTGAAAGAATATCTTGGGTATCCACGAAGCTTTAATAGTTAAATTAAAGGCACGTAAATTAATTAACTTTAAACCACCATTTTCCACCGAATTGTACAATACTTTTCTAGCTACTCTTTCCGGCCCGTCATCCCAAATGAATGAGAAGATCTTCTTCTCGTATATTTTGAAAAATAATTCATTTGGCGAAGGTAAAACTTGAAATAAATTAGTGAACTGGGGAACCACCAGGGAATTAACAACAGTAATTTTTCCGTACAGGGATAATGATTTGCCTTTCCAAGGGCTCAATAACCTATCTAAACGTTCTAAACGGGGTTCAATATTTACATCAACAAGTGTATCCATGTCGGTAGGAATATGAATTCCTAATACGTCTACACCACCATCTACCCATTGAAATGGTAGGTGGGTGGGCAAACAAAAATTGGAAGACTTTAAGGTCCTAAGCGTAAATGTTACATTTTTCAGGATT
>NW_017802991.1:391408-393027 GCF_001625305.1 Branchiostoma belcheri
GAACACAATGTTCCCCACTTACCCCGATGCTTCTCCAGCTTTCCCCTCCGAGATGCAATAAGACCTTCTGTCTTTTGAAAGACAGATGTTAATATTTTAAAAGACTGGAAGTTTAAAGTCTTAAAACGTCGGGATCGGAAAATGAAAATCTTACCTAATAATATAATGATATTATTTAAAGGGGATGCATTTGTAGAAATATCCCCAAACATAACTACAAAAGAATTTAATTCTAAATTTGCACGAATTTCTTGTTTTAACCAATTTTGTACGTTATTCCAAAAAGCTATCACATGAGGACATTCCCAGAAGATATGTATATAAGATTATTCTTCATCACTATGGCAGAAAGAACAGGTACTGGATTCGATTAAATTCCAAGTTTGTAATACTTTGTTACATGGTAAAAATTTATAAAGTAAACGGTCCTGAAAATATCGGGCGTTAGGGTCTATAGTACATTTAGTTAATGTTATAAATACTTCTCGCCATGGTATGGGCCTATCAAAATAATAAAACCATGATAACCTTACTTTATGGGCAATTATAACATTATTTGTATAAGCCAGAAAGAAATTATACAAAAACTTATTAATTTTAGTATTTTTTAACCACATATAATTTTTTTGTAATGGTAAACATACAAGCTCTTTTAACTGATTACTAGTAAGTAAAGTTTTCCATCTTTTAGGTATTGCAGATATAAGTTGTTGATATCGAAATTGTTCACAACTATTTGGATACAGTTCACAAAATTCAGCATACGACATAAAGTTTCCATCTGTACCTAACAAGTCATTTACAAAAATTATATTTCTATTATACAAAGCAGTTATAAAAATAGGCTTACTATCAACAGTAATACTGGAGTTATTCCAAACTATTTGTTGTCGTACGTTTGTTGGTGTCGCGGACTCCACGTACTGAAATTTGTACCATGCATCAAGTGCTTCAAAGAGAAAACTCTTAAGATTCAGGGCATGCGCAGAAGATAGCTGCATGAAGGGAAATAGACTCAGACTGAGACGAGGATGAGAAGCGATGGCCATTGAAGTAAACCACTCAGGGTGAAAGAATATCTTGGGTATCCACGAAGCTTTAATAGTTAAATTAAAGGCACGTAAATTAATTAACTTTAAACCACCATTTTCCACCGAATTGTACAATACTTTTCTAGCTACTCTTTCCGGCCCGTCATCCCAAATGAATGAGAATATCTTCTTCTCGTATATTTTGAAAAATAATTCATTTGGCGAAGGTAAAAACTTAACAATTTAAAGCTTCCCTCGATCGGAATATCAGATGTAGCTGTGGAGTACACTGGACAAAATAGATTCGGATACACACATCTAATATATCTTGCCATCTTGCTAATGTATGTTGCCATAATACGACAAGATACCGGCCCGGATTTGAGCGAGTGTTTCCAAACCTATTTTGTTCAGTGGAGTAACTGTGGTGATCATAGTCACTTAGGCTGGGGGTGGGGGTGAGGTAATCATTACGGGTCAGTCTTTGCAAGGTGGGTCGATGTGTTAGTATGTACGTCGAGCATTTTGTATATCCCTGGAGTTTCAGACCTGATCAAAAACCTTCCTAGTTTGGATCGTTAGCAATAG
>NW_017802991.1:393047-412284 GCF_001625305.1 Branchiostoma belcheri
CCAGGGAATTAACAACAGTAATTTTTCCGTACAGGGATAATGATTTGCCTTTCCAAGGGCTCAATAACCTATCTAAACGTTCTAAACGGGGTTCAATATTTACATCAACAAGTGTATCCATGTCGGTAGGAATATGAATTCCTAATACGTCTACACCACCATCTACCCATTGAAATGGTAGGTGGGTGGGCAAACAAAAATTGGAAGACTTTAAAGGTCCTAAGCGTAAAATGTTACATTTTTCAGGATTTAAATCTAATCCCGATATCTTGGAAAAGCGTTCTAGATCAGATAAAAGTGCATAAAATGAAGCCAAATTTGGCTCGAAGGGGAAATTCGAATCGTCAGCATATTGGGAGACTTTAGTAATTTTTTCATGAACTTTTAACCCACTAATGGAATGATTGGATCTAATTTTGATGGCAAGGACTTCAACTGCTATTATAAAAAGGTATGGGGAAAGAGGACAACCTTGGCGTACACCGCGATTTAACGTGAATGGATTTGAAATGTATCCATTATTAATAATTGAACTTGTTGATTTCTCATATAGAACTTTTATCCACGTTTTTAGTTGTGGACCAAAGTTGAAAAAATCCAAACACTTAAACATAAAATCCCATCTTAAAGTGTCGAATGCTTTTTTAAAATCTGCAATAAATATTAATCCCGGTTTTCCTTCCTTGTCATAATGTTCAATTGTATCTAAAAGTCTTCTTATATTATCACCGATGTATCTACCCTTAATAAATCCAGTTTGATCTTGTTCAATTATACATGAAATAACCTGTTTAATTCTAAGCGCAATACATTTTGACAAAATTCTGGAATCACAACAGAGGAGAGTAAGAGGGCGCCAATTTGTAATATCAGTTGGGTCCTTGTCAACACTTTTACTGTCTTTTTTTAAAAGCAATGAAATGAGACCTTGTCTCTGTGTGTCTGATAGACACCCATAGACAAAGGAATGATTAAAACACTGTAACATAGGACCTTTAAAAACATCAAAAAACTCCTTATATATTTTAATAGGAATACCATCTAACCCTGGTGATTTTCCAGATTGAAATGAAAAAATTGCGTTTTTTAACTCGTCTTCATTTATTAACCCTTCACAAGCCTGTTGTTGCTCATTTGATAAGCGTTTGCCATAGTTCAAAGGAAAAAAGCCGTCAGAATATGTTTCAGTAAGGGACACTGGTATTTCTTCAAAGGAGTATAATGCAGAATAAAAACTGACCTGATCAGAAAGAATATCTTTTGGATTAGAAACAACCTCACCAGAGGGCCTCTTGAGTCTTTGGATATTTTTTCTAGTATAATTACGACGGACCAAATTCATAAAATATTTCGTACACCTCTCCCCCAACTCCATCCAGTGCGATTTAGACCTTAACAAGATACCATTTAAACGTTCATTGTATAAAGATTCCAGAAGCGTTTGTTTACATGCTAATTCATCCAGCTGGTCAGGTGAGGAAGAGGTAGTGTTGTCGATCTGAGCTTGCAAATTATTTATTTCATTAATGAGTTCTTTTCCTTAATCAGGTATTGCTTCTTTTTCCAGCTAGAGAACTTAATACAGTGTCCCTGCAAGAAACACTTTGCTGCATCCCATACAACTTGTGGGTTTGCAGTATTAACGTTATTTTCAAAAAATTCAGTCATAACTTGCTTTGTATGTAAAATAAAAGTTCTGTCCTGAAGAAGAGACTGATTAAACTGCCAGTAACCAGGTCTTCGTGGGAAGTCCATGGTTACAAAGGATAATGTAATTAGATTATGGTCCGATTTGAATTTGTCCGCAATACAACATTTTGTTACTCTATTTAACAACGAAAAAGAAATCAGAAAATAATCTAATCTACTAGCGTGGAGGCCGCGACGCCAGGTGTAACGAACAACATTTGGATTTCTGAACCGCCATATATCATGCAAATCAAATTTTCCTTTTAACTTAGAGATCGCTTCCAGTGCATTAGGATGATAATTACGATGTCGAACACCCGATCTGTCCATTGATGCATTTTGCACAGTGTTGAAATCCCCAACAACAATCAAACGTTCATCACTTATCTCAAAAGTATCTATGACTTGCTCAAGTTCCTTAAAAAAGGCAGGTGAGTCATCATTTGGTGCATATAAATTAACAAGACAAAATTGTAGTCCATCTATCTCAATATCTAAAATGATCCAGCGCCCACTTTCATCAGTCTTGACCTGATGAACCTGAGCGCTGGCGTTATTCTTAACTAAAATAGCCACACCTCTTTGATTAGAGGTACCATGCGAGAAGTATATTTTACCACCCCATTCGTTCTGCCATATTTGTTCATCTCTTAAGGTTGTATGTGTCTCTTGTAAACAATAAATGTTGTAAGGTTTGTCCCTTAACCAAGTAAAAAAAAACCGGCATATCTTAATCTTGTACAGAAACTATATTCTTTTCGTCGTTCGACAATGAGAAGCACGGACTTTCGTCACTGGCAGTCCTTCATTAACTACATTAAATTGTGATTCATTGTTAGAGATAATTGTTAGCTTGAGGGAGGTCCATAAGATCGTGGGAATAAAACCTACCTCTCATTCCCACCCAGTTGTCCAATCGCGGCCTAGTACAGCGATCTTGGGTCCGTATTGGAGAACTCACACAGTCGGACGGTGGACACAACCTGCCGCCCGTCTACCACAAAACTTGACTGAGAATTGTTTTAGTTGTATGTTACTTCATATTATAGTTATATCAATGTAAATCATTGTTTTCCCTTGTGTTTCTCATTCTTTCCCTGCCATGTCGTAAAATGTGGTGAACCCATCGCTGTATTTGCTCCAAAGCAAATATTGGCCTTTCTAGTTCAAGTTTGCTTTCAGCAACGTTTGTTTACTTATACCGGATATGCAAATGATAACATCTTTTTATATTAACATAATAGCAATTTGAAAGTATTTTTAAAAGCGTACAACGTGTGGTGAAATATTTATAGAAAGTTGCTTCGGGTGATTTTTTCCTGTTTCTTACTAATGAAAACAGGCCACGATCAAGCCATTGCACAAATATCTTAATTTTGTACTAACTTGCGTTTGGTCGTTTGATAATGTGGTTCACGAAATTTGGGAACTGGCTCTATGTCATTAAGTACATCTAATTGCGATTCATTGTAAGTGATAATAGATAGCTTGAAGGAGGTACGTAAGATCGTGGGAATAAAACCAACCTCTCACTCCCACGCAGTTGTCATAAGTTTAGGCATTGTTTTGATCAGCACATTTTGCTCTTGTCGTTATGCTAAAGCACTGATCAATTATAGTGCCCGAAACTTAGCCAATGTTCATGTTTTGTACATTCCAAAAGCTGGACGAGTGGCCTGAAATTTATTTCTTCCGTTGCTATGACAATGAGGGGTTCTGGACAAAAAGAAAGCTATTTTTAGGTCTCGGACCGGAGTTTTCGTCCGTGTTCGGAGCAATTTGACACCCTTAGCCCGACGGGCTGTCATTTCTGTAAAAAACGCGGGTCGGAATTTTTCACTCTTTTGGTGAAAAGGGGTGTCGTGCCATTTATCAATACACTTGATTAATATATTTTGTGCGCCCAATCTATTTAGGGGTAAATATGGCACATCAAAGTACATTTTTAAGTAAGGGGTCATTTTGTCGTCATTTTAACCATGGCTGCATGGAAAAACGGATTTTGCAAGGGTAACGGCTTAGTACTTGAAAAAGCTCAGAAACTAATGTTTCCAAAATTTGAATATGATTAAAATCGATGCGATACGTTTACCGCTATCTTCGATGGCCCGAACACCCCCATATATAACGCATATAGAACGTACCATCCCGGCGGTCAGGCGAAAAGCATATGCATCCGTGCGGACTAATACCAGGAAGTCTTCGCTGGACCACCAACATTACGCCACCTTTAAAGACTACAACTAACAGGCTTTTCAGAAAATACAAAGATATGTACACAGATATTACGATTTCAGGGATATCGCGGCCAAAACATACGATACAAAGTCACGTTTCCGGCGATTTACTGCGCACTTACCCTGGTCAGATTTAAACTCCGACCCGGTTATGAACCAAGTACTATCACTGTGCAAACAAGTGCTTTTAGAAAAAGCTGTCGATTGACGCCGTTGTATTTTTGCACAACAAAATCGTATGCAAAAAATATGTTTTTTTAATGAAGTGATGATAAAGTCTTTGATTGAAATCTAGCTATGCTATACTACATACACATGTACATTGGGATTGTCACTGTTGGCATGTAGATAGTTTAGGAAAAGATAACCAGAATTGATGCTCATTAGGAGTTAGTTCACGTCATTTTTAAGTGAGGAAATTAGATTCTTAATTATCAAATCTGAAATACAAAGATTTCTTATGTGATGTCAGGAGCAATTGATTTCAATTGTGCATGTTTTTTTTTATATTGACAGCTTGTCAATGGCCATACTACATGTAATATATTACCCATGGCGAGAATGTTAATCCCCAAGAATGCAATATCAGGCAACACTTGCCCATGTAATGGAAAGAACAGTAATAACATCTAGTTTTTTTATGTTAAAATAATAAGTAGTAACGTTAACAACTAGTTTTTGAATGTTAAAAAGCAAAACAGCGTCTGTTAAAAAGAAAATTAAAAAAAAAAGGTCCGCAGCGGGGATCGAACTCACCGTAGAGCTATGTTGACATTTTATCACATAGTAGCCCAGTTTTTAGTGCTTCATGCATAAGAGACGAGGAAGTGGAGACACAATAACAGGACTCGGTCAACGGAAATAGCCCGGATGTAGGACGAACGAACACCGGTCGGTCGGTCGGACCAGGGAGCATGTAGGAAACCCAGCTTAATTTCGATTGTAGGCGCGTCAATCGAAAAAAAAAGAGCCAAATCGATTTTTAGACCGGTGCCACCATTGTTTGACCCTTACAGACATTCGCTCTTGAATCCAACAACAAATACCAAAGAACGCAAAACAGTAAGATTTTTTTCTTATTGCCCCAAAACTAACGTCATTTTCTTGTTAAAAACATGAATACCAATGGGGTACCACTGTCTATTCTGTGATAGTTTTGAGGGTTTTTTGTTGTCCTGGATCCGATGCGTTTAAGACTTGTCCACATAATGGGCATCTAATTGAATGTGTACTGTAAAAGGATCTAAAAGCACTTCCTAATTGATGCCTGTCGGAACATAGCACTCCCTTCTGGAGTTTAGAACTCCTTTAGGGACCGTACGTTATTTACCGGGAGAGGGCCGGTGTGTAGGAATTCGGGTAGAAAAGGTTTTCCCTGAGAAAATTGTAAAATCTTGACTCTCTGGAAACGCCATTTCCTGTATGTTGGGAACGCATTTTGCTGGTCCACAATTCTAAGTTTAGTACATGTATCGCCAATCGACTACATTTAATCTATCTTGCTGGTGCACACAGTCCTTGGTTTAATTGAAATTACCTTGTATGGTTTAATCGAAGTCCGACCTTCGATACTAGTATACGTTCAGAAGAGTTGGGGACTCCACTTTTGTTTGTGCAAGAACTGCCAACGACGCTTTGTGCTATGAATATTTGGTCTTATGTTCAAATGGCTTTTTGATAGAGACAATGAGAGGCAAAATATTTCAGCTCAGGTGTCGGGAATGAGTTTGACATAAGTTGGCATGTCTTTATAAAAAAAAACACAGCTGTTCTTTTCGTATGCAGTAGGCGTAGTTGTTTGAACGGTTCATTACTTTTTTTAAACCTGAAATCGTGTTCGTGTCATTTACTTTTGCAGTAGACTGTGGACTGATTCGTGCTTAACGGTAGATAGCTAGTTACTCGTACCAGAAAACGTGTTGGCGTAATTTACTTGGGAAAGATATAATGTTTTAAACCACCTCTTAAAAAGTCAACTCCAGGTTACCTATGCCAATCACAGACCTGTCTTTTTCTCTATTCACGGTATTGTGGATACATTTTCCCTAAAATTATGTCACATACATGAGTGGCAGAAAATTTGCATACTTACCTTTATAAATACATTAAATGTGCCACTGCACATCAGAGCGCCCCGGTCCGTGAGGAGAGAACAATAGTTCAGGTTCTTGTGTTACCGCGCGCCGTCAACTGAACAATTTCTGATCGTTACTTATCTAAGGTATGATGTATACAACGTGTTCGATTCTTCCCCTTTCTAAGACTTTTCTACTTCTTTTAACCGTAAGTATTGCTTAGCTGTAAAAGGTTTCTGAACCGGTCAGAAGCACATTGCTTGACAGAAAAATTTTACTCACCTTTTCGTGTTTCTGATGGAACACACGAAAAGGACACCCGAGAGGAATTCTCTAGCATACTTAGGTACATAAAAGTGTGATGTCCACGGCTAATAAAATTTTGCCAAGCCTACTGTGCGAGAAAAAAAGGGACGAATGAAGTAACATACTGTAGACGTACGTGTTACCCGTTCGGCATTTCTGTCCAAAGCTTAGTAAGAAATCCTTACGAAGTTCTAAGTAACAGAGAATTCGCTCTAAAAGTCTGCAATAACCTGCAATAGAACGACATGATATTGAGGAATTCGCTATTTCAAAATCTTGTTTGGGAGATGTATGGAGCGGAAGAAATTATTGTTCTGGTATAGGCATACTCTGTACAGGACCGGTATTTGCTAAAACTAACCGGGTTTCTGAACCGGTCAGTAGCGCATTGCTTGACAGAAATATTTACTCACATTTTAGTTTTTTTTAAACACACTAAAAGTACACCAAGAAGGAATTCTCTAGCATACTTAGGTACATAAAAGTGTTATGTTCACGACTAATAAAATGTTGCCAAGCTTACAGTGCGAGAAAAAAGGGACAAATTCTAAAATGAAGTAACATGCTGCAGTCGTACTTGTGGCCCGTTCGGCATTTCTGTCCAAGGCTTAGTAAGAAATCCTTGCGAAGTTCTAAGTAACAGAGAATTCGCCCTAACAGTCTGCAATAACCTGCAATAGAACGATATAATACTGAGGAATTCGCTATTTCAAAATCTTGTTTGGGAGATGTATGGAGCGGATGAAATTATTGTTAAGGTACAGGACCGGTATCTTCAAAAATAAAGCCACACACCTCCTAAAGGAACAAGAGTAAAATATTTCATGTGCGTTTAATCAGTTGGGTTCAAAATCTAGGCATTTGGTGTTATATAGTTAAAACCTTATCATCTTTTTTAAGTGTGTTTGTTCATTAACAGATGTTGATAATAAACAAATTCACTTTTTTAAAACCTCGTCATCTTTAAAAAAAAGATGACGAGGTTTTAAACAGGAATTCTGTGAAGGATCCAACTCAAATACTACCACAAGAGCCACAAATTTACTCTACCGTCTGGTTCACACAACGACCACCCTTTTAACCAGACAGGAGTCCGCCGAATCTAGCTCGACATACGGGCGTTCATCGCCCGAGTTACGGTCGACGATCTATCGATGCTCGCACGATCTCTAGACCATTCAACGAAATTTTAAAAAAAGATGACGAGGTTTTAATTATGTAAGGCCAAATGCCTTGATTTTGACCTCGACTGATTGAACGCACATGCAATCCTTTACTCTTGTTCTTTTAGGAGATGTGTAGCCTTATTTCAGAGGATTGTATAATAAATTGTCGTTTATACTTGTTCATTCTGGAATGAGGTTGACTTTTTTCTTAGGGTGCCCACAAGAACATCATGTGATAGATATTACTTATTAGTTGAAGTTTATATTGCATGGGTCTTTTTACCTCTGTCTACTTTGTTGACATTGAATGATTAATATACTTGTTTACAGGTAAATTTATCCAATTTTAGTCAGAAGAATACATGCAAAGTTTGAACAATATATCTTTCTTCAGGTACACATGTATAAAAAGATTTTGATATAATAATGATCATTATGTCTTGTTGTACGATTTGGT
The DNA here is from genome assembly GCF_001625305.1 of Branchiostoma belcheri. Classification (NCBI taxonomy): domain Eukaryota; kingdom Metazoa; phylum Chordata; class Leptocardii; order Amphioxiformes; family Branchiostomatidae; genus Branchiostoma; species Branchiostoma belcheri. The sequence goes on from NW_017802991.1 coordinate 400,978, forward strand.
TAAATGGTCTAGAGATCGTTCGAGCATCGATAGATCGTCGACCGTAACTCGCGCGATGAACGCCCGTGTGTCGAGCTAGATTCGGCGGACTCCTGTCTGGTTACCTTCGCCAAGAAGGTTATGTTTTCGTTGGCGTTCGTGTGTCTGTGTGTGTGTGTGTGTGTGTGTGTGTGAGCACGATAACTAAAGAAGGCTAAGATGGATTGTCTTGATACTTGGTAGGTGGGTAGGTCTTTATGAGACGTGGAACTGATTAGATTTTGGGCCCCCTAGCGGCTTGTTTTGGTACTGCAGCTGAACTTCCGGTTTTGATATCTCGTGATCTAGACATGCTAGGGTGACGAAATTTGAATGGAAGGTAGCTCATGTGCTGGGAAACAAGTGATGTGAGTTTGGGCCCCCTAGCGGATTGCTCTGGAACTGCAGGGGCATTAGTTGAAAAATGTTTAAAGGCGGATAACTCAAGAACCGATTGATGGATCGTCGTGATTTTTGGCAAGTAGGTAGTTGAAGTGATGCTTGGCATAATGATATTACAATTATGCAAATATTAATGTAATTTGCATAATTAATGAGGAAATTCTATAAATTAGCTGCATTCCATGATAGGACTATTCAAGCTTGTGACATATGTAATTCAGAACGGCAGAAATACAGGCAGATATCGATTATGCAAATGAAGACTTAATTTGCATAATTAACGAGAAAATATTACAATTACATAGTGGTAATGTCTGGAATTTCATACTTGGGATATTTGAAAGTTATGTGAAGGTGAACATAATTAAACATAACTTATTCAAATAAGGACCTCATTTGCATAATTTATGAGGACATGCTATAATGGCATGTGCATTGATAAGATAAGACTGTCTTCTGGTGAAGAATATGATCAACAGATATAATTGATGCAATATAGGATCCTATTTGCACAATCAGGGAGATTCATCTATATTTTCTTAGTCATAAAGGCTAACATCATTTGGCGAAGGTATGAGATCGTGGAACTCTAGTTAAAAAGGTGGTCGTTGTGTTAACCAGACGGTAGTGTAAATTTGTGGCTCTTGTGGTAGTATTTGAGTTGGATCCTTCACAGAATTCCTGTTTGTTTTTCTTTTTAATTTTGCCAGTCCGCTCCATTACTTTGCTAAAAAATATTACGACAGGTCAAACATAAAAATCGGTGGTTCATCTGCGTGCCATGTCATAGGGACTTCATTATCATAGATGTATTCTCAAGCGATCGCCCGAGCTTCGCACAATGTGACAGCGACGATTTTCAAGCCAAAAATACGCGCGATCGTCGGTCGATCTCATAATCGACCGATCTTTGGGCGATCTACAAATACGGCCGAAGCTCGTCGACAATGTGACAGGGGTATTAAGAACACGTTTTACGTGTCAGCAACCTTCGGCCGACTCCAAAAAATCGCCTGCGATCCCGAAAATTCGCGCGATGCTCGACGGAGCATTGGGCGTACTACGGCCCCATTAGAACACCCCTCCGCATTGATTCGGAAAAAAAAAGTCGTCAGTCTGTCCAATGTTATTCTTCTTCTTGGGAAGATATTTGTTTTTAGACATAAGAAATATTCTTTAAATCTGTCTGCTTTCAAATCCTTTGTTTCCTATATTTACAAACTAGAATTGAACATTGCATACAGACAAGATAAAGTACATAAACATAAAGGAAAATGGGGGAATTTTAATACTGTATTTTCTGTTTAAAGATAGGCACATGTAGTAGGCAACTAATAGATAATATATTATATACTTAGATAATTTGTGATCTATTCTAAAGGATGAATTCGTGATCTACACTAAAAGATAAATGATATGTTTTCGGCATTGGGGTTGCTATTTCTGTTCTCAGGTTTATTATTATTTGTTTTGCGGTACGACAATGTATCAGTTATATATTGCCATGCTTCTTTGTTCATTTATGAAACTCAAATAAAGAAAGATTATAAAAAAAAAAAAAAGTCGTCAGCAGCCAAAATACCCGAGCATGCCGAGAACTTTTTGGATATATCTTAAATCACAAGTGTTAGGTAGACAGTGGGTAACTCGTATAACTATTGCGACCGAACAGAGATCCTGTTACCTGCAGAAATTGGCTGGCAAAGCCATGGTCTCCTCTGCCACGGTTAGACAGGACTGGTCGGTCATTCCCCGCCTGCGTTAAGCCGAGCAATGCGAAAAAGTTACCGCACAATCCCATCTTTTTGTCCTCGCGGGGACTTATTCGTGTTCGGCCGGCTCAAGACGCTTGCCTGCCACCGCAGTCTCCACCCCCCGTTTATCCCCGTGGGACCGCAGGACATGTCGGACACCCCGGTCAGTCACCTGAGAATGCATGACTTGGTCTACTACTGTAAACAAACAAGACTTTGGCGGGAACACGATAAGCAGCCGAACGCGGTCACCGATCAGCCCCGTCATTTCACCTCACCCAGAACTCATGGTCAACGGGCTTTACCGCCACACTTTCACAGATTTGGCGGTTTCTTATTTTACGTATAATTGCGCAAACTCTTGAATAAGTCCCCAGCCAAACATTAACTTGACATTAATATTATTAACAGATGTCAAAGGTACTCTTCAAGTGTGTTCTCATAGTAAGAGGGGTGGACTAGTTCTGTTCATTACAATTAATCAATCAATTAATCAATCAATCAATCAATCAATCATCCGCGGGCATCAAGGTCTGATGCATAGCGGCTACAGCTGACGTGAACCCTCGGGAGCCAGAACGCAGAACTCCCGGCCACACCTTACCGTTGCTTCCCTCCCACGTCCGCGCTGTCCCGTCAGAAACGGCCCTCTGACGACCGACGCGACTGCAGAGGAGGTAGAAGGTCAGGTCTCTGACCGTCGAGTCCGCAAGGCGTACTCGCACGGAAACGGAAGGGGCGAGCAGTCACCGTTGGGTCGGTGGGTGCCTCCGTGTAGGTATGCCCCGGCACTGGCCGTCCCCGGCACGGCTGACCTCGGTCGCAGGAGTGAAGGAGCGACTGCCTTCCAAGCCTGTTGTCGACCTCTGGCTGTTGTAGCTGGGAGTGACAGCCTGGTCGTTGGGCTAGAAAACGACTAAAGAGATTGTGCGACGAACCGGGACCCACCGTCCTCTACCTCTCAACCAGCCGGCCAGGGCTAGTAAAGGGGAGAGATAAGTCGATCCATCCCCGTCGTTTACCGACCACTCTGTTAAGGTAGGTCGACCAACCTGCGCATCGTCAGACACCTGGGACTCGCCCACGGGCAGGTCCTCGGGTGTCTGAGACAACCGGCCCGCCAAGCCAGGTCACCTTTCACCGTCCCCGTCAAGCCCCGTGGCGGCCTTAACCTTTGGTCCCAATTGGAAAAGGGGCCCTGCGGGACACCCTGTGGCTACCGGGCTATTTTGGGTCCAACGGGGACCAGAGAAGAATTTAGTTCTTACTTAAATTGTACCTCGTAACGACTTCTAACTTACAAATACCGCGGTATACGGTCTCAGACGTCCTCGACATGCATTTTTACCAAGGATTCAGACCTTCACTTTCCCGATTTATACGAAGAATCCGCGGAAAGCGAAGGAAGTGACAATGAGGATGGCTTGCTACTTCAGCCGTTACTTTTAACGTATAATTTAACGGTTCCGGTTGTCATTCTGAGTTTCATTACGAGTTCTTTGCGGCGGATTCAATAGAATTTCATAAGTTCGTGGGTACATGTTATAAGCTGCAGATGAAAATGTAGTCCTGTGTTAACACAACCTGGAACGCTAAATTCAACACCATTAACTATACATAACAACAACATATATAAAATATACAATAAAAAGCCCGGAGGTATAAAATTTCAGATTTTACTTGTTTGTAATTGAAATATGTGTTTTCCTCAGGTACAACAGACAACAATGAGGACCCCAACACTGGTCGTGGCCATCATCCTGGCCATGGCTATGGGTATGTACTGTATTCCCTCTTTCTGAATATAATGACATTTTTCGTTAGAGTGATCTCTAACAGCTGGCCTTGGCGCACAGATTGAGCGAAACAATATAACACTGTATTTGACTATAACCATTGCAGCAGACACATCAAGCAACAATAAGGATGTCTCTAGTTATTAAAGTGAAGATTGCCGAAGTAATATCACCATTACTGGTTAAGATATTCTGTTCCCAACAATTATGTTTTGTAAACAAAGTTGTTATGCCAAAAAGCAGTTACTCAAGCAACTGGATATGATTTTGAAAACGTCAGACGTTTCAGCTAGCATCCACTAGCTTTCGTCAGTGACTGAGAGACCAGAGGGGAAATGCAGGTTTATAAGCACAACCTATTGATTGATATACAAATGAAGTGAAGACAATTTTTTTTTGGAAGTCGAAAGAGGAACAAAAGTCAGACAAGTCAAGACAAGATGATGCAAATTAGTCTGAAAGCTCCTGTTATACAGAACAGGAGCTTAAGTGTTGTCTGTCCTCGGGGCTGGGAGTGCCAAATATCAAGTGCCAGAAAGGTCGACCCGTAGCGTTCAGACTAATTTGCATCATCTTGTCTTGACTTGTCTGACTTTTGTTCCTTTTTCGACTTCCAAAAAAATTGTCTTCACTTCATTTGCATATCAATCAAAAGGTTGTGCTTATAAACCTGCTGAACGTCTGACGTTTTCAAAATCATATCCAGTTGTTTGAGTAACTGCTTTTTGGCGTATCGTATAACCTGGATGTCTAACCTTCATCGACGTAAAGTCGTTATGCTTAAGGTTTAGATTGAACTCATGTCAATGTTTTGGAATGCCCTTGGAACAGGATGATAACATTATGTTTTCATGTTTTTGTTGTCTTTTGAACATTTCAAGAAAACTGCAACATATAGTGACGAATGAAAAGCCTGTACCGAAAATACAGGAACGTGTACTCCCCTCCCTTCACTGAAAGCCAAATGGAGAAAAATATTAAGACATAAAGTCGATACGATAAAACACCACAGAGAAGAAACTGAAAGATCGGAAGGCCTTTGCTTCCAAACAAACTTAGCCTTTGGTTCACTTGTCATGCAAACAGAGATGTACTTACAAACCCAAAGGGAGGGAAGGGCGGCGGCCTGCTGCATGAATCAGTTAATTTGATTATTTGTTCAACGGCTCTTCAAAGCACAATTACATTGACTTCCCTTGCCCATAGTTGCTTTAAGCTATACTGTTTTCTTTAAGATGGAGTCACATTTCAAACGGGGCCTGGGCGGCATGTTCTCGGATGGGTGTAGACGCTGCCTGGCGTCATAAAGCCGGGTGTACGACGGCTGTCATGGCCACAATTTAATGTTTCTTTACGGATGCCTGTCGGGGCATTGAGGCGTTTTTTTTACATTTACTTTGACGGGACACATCTGATGCCCGGTTAGTTACCGTCTTAACCCGTAAGGGATGCAGTACGGTGCTGGGCGGCTCTTATAGTTCGGCCGGGCTGCTCTTGCAGTTCGGTAGGGCAGCCAGGACGGGACAGAACCTTGCTTGACGACGTCTTAACGCAATTCTTTTTTTTATTTTGTCATAGCGGGGGATTCTGCCAACATAGAGAGGCTCCTGCATCAGCTCCGAATGCTAGCAGGTTAGGTGACGCTTTGCAAATTATTTTCTTTTTTATTCTCTCAAATTAATAAAGTATTTCGATCTTTTTTAAAAATAAATCATGCATTAGTAAGCTGTCACAAGCAAAAAACTTCACGATGAACTTATTGTTAAAGAAAATGCACGGCAACTGTGACTTGAGTTATAACGTGTTCTATTTACATCTTGTATGTAGGTGAAGAAACCATTGATGAGGCCTCGATGACTCACACCAAAGGAAAAACTGTCAACACCGAAGAGACCCAGCTTTTGGACCTTGTAAAGAGTTTGAGTCTCGAGTCGAAAAAAATGGAGCCCATTGGTGAGTAGTATGTATTACCTCCGGGGAAGAAGACATCCTTCCGCGAAATGGTTTTGTAAGAGAGTGAAATTTTGATGTTCGCAGCTGTTTCTCGCGTTTGGGTGGACTGATTTTTTGACGAATCGGTATACATTTTGCTATCGATCATGATCTGTAGATGGTGCACGTCCTTTTGTTTTTATTGTATATGTGTTTTCGGGCGTGAAAATGCCGCCTTTTGCTAGCCCCAGAGCACCCCCTTGAGTGCGAAAATGGCCGCGAGGGTTGACCTTTGGCGTGCATGTGTAGGTATTGTCGGTCCACTTGTCTTAGCCTTCGCGCAGAGGGGGATCCGGTAGCAATAAATTTATTCAAATCATGACCTCATTTGCATAATTTATGAAGAAGTGCTATAATAGTCTTTTTGTTAAAATAAGGCTGTCATTGGGTGGAGATTGAATATGATCAACTGATATAATCCATGCAAATGAGGCTCTTATTTACAAAATCGATGATTAAATTGTATACTAGTAATTCGTCAACCGCAAGGGTTAACATCATTTGGCGAAGGTATGAGATCGTGGAACTCTTGTTTTTAACGGTTTTTAGTTTCTGAGTTTCATTTCGAGTTCCTTCCGGCAGATTGAAAAGAATTTCATAAGTTCCTGGATACATGTTATGGGCTGCAGATAAGAATGTTGTCCTATGTTAACACGACAAGGAACGCTACATCTAACACATGAAATTTAATACCATCAACTTTACATATCAAACAACATATCAAAATATATAATAAAAAGCCCGGAGGTATAAAATCTTAGATTTTACTTGTTTATTAAATGGTTTGTTTTGTATATATGTGTTTGTGAGCCTGTTTTTGTAATAAATTGATTTAATTACATTTGGCTGGTTGTAACATTAGGTTGAGAACAACACAAAGTAACCTTCAGAGTAGGCAACCGTGAAAGATGTATAATAATTGAGGTAAATTTTACTGTAGTTAGATGAGCTACATTTTTCCATACTATATACCTTGCGTGTAGTAAACCATTAGTTAGTATGGCTTATCCAAACGCGAAATAGTAGTATAGTCTATGGAAGAAAGTTTTAGCATAATACTGACCAGATCGTTTTATTGTGTGTGTGTGTGCGTGTGTTTCCGCATATTTGTAGTCAGCAAAACTTCATAACGCCTTTATGGATTGTGATATTTGGTATGGTGGTAAGTCTGAGAAAGAAAAAGGTCAAGGTCAAATATGGGCCTCCTGGTGGATGACCTTGGTATTGCAGCGGAACTTCTTTTTTGTATCTTTTGTCCTGAACATCATGATTTTTTTTGGTGACAGATAGGCTAAGCTTTTCCTGTCAGGAATAAGTGGTGTGGGTTTGGTCTCCCTAGCAGCTTGTTTTAGAACTGCAGGGGACATTTTGCGAAATCTAATGGACTAATTTGCATAATTAATAAGGAAATTCTTTAATTACAGTGTTTTGTATAATAGTACTGTTATACATGTGATCTAATGAGGACATATTTGCATACTTAATAGGAAATTCTATAATTACAGTGCTTTATATAATAGTACTAGTACTGTTATACATGTAATCTAATGAGGACATATTTGCATACTTGATAAGAAATTCTATAATTACAGTGTTTTATATAATAGTACTGTTATACATGTAATCTAATGAGGACAAATTTGAATAATGAATATGAAAATTCTATAATTACAGTGTTTTATATAATAGTACGGTTATACATACTGTTAGTACTGTAATCCAATTAATATGTGCCAGGCGGAACATCAACATACCAATTATGCAAAGGATGACCTAATTTTCTTAATTAATGTTAAAATTCTGTGAATCCTTTTGGTGAATGATGGGAGCTTTATAACTATTATATAAGTAACATGTGTAAGTTACATAAAGGTTAACACCACTATGCATATATTATGTTAATCTGGAGCCATTTGCATAATCAATGAGAACATGTTGAAATTAAGCATGACAAAGGAGAGGAATTTAACACAAAAAATGTCATTTGAATTTAGAAAACCATAAATTAAACTATATTATGTTAATTACGGCCTTATTTCCAAAGTCAATGAGAAAATTAAAATAACTTTTGCAAAAACTCATATATATATATCATGGAGGTATGAGACCTCTGAATTCTTCTTTAGTTTTCTGTGCAACCTACAACTGAAATTATGTATCTTCTTGCCCAGTAACTGACATCACATGTTAACGGCGTGGTAGCCAGGTGTACACTATATTTATGGCTTCACCACAAAGTGGTGAAGACATATTGTGTTCCCTCATGTTTCTTCTTCTCCTCCTTCTTCTCCTGCCAAACAGTCAAAGGGATTCAACTCAGCCGTTTTTCAGCCAAATGACCTGAAATTTGGCATGGACGTAGAGTGGGCCAATACCCCGACGCGTTTTTTTCATTTTTTTTGAAAAATTGTTTTATTTGGGTTTTTTGGCCATTTTCAGGCAAAAAATATACATTTTGGGATCTGGAGCCCTGGTACTAAAACCAAATGACCTGAAATTTGGTATGGGGATACGTTGGACATATGTCTGCAAAACCTAATTCAAGCTTTCTACATACACCACTTTAAAATTGTGAAAAATAGGGCTTTTTGGCTATTTTTGGACCAAAAATGTACATTTTTGGCTCCTGTGCCCTAATATTAAATCCGAATGACCTAAAATTCGGTATGGGGATACCTTGGACACATGTCCAAAGAATGTCATTCACGCTTTTGACATATACCACTTTAAAATTGTGTAAAATAGGGCTTTTTGGCTTTTTTCGGACCAAAAAATGTACATTTTTGGCTCCTGTGCCCTCATATTGAATCCGAATGACCTGAAATTCGGTATGGGGATACCTTGGACACATTTTCAAAGAATGTTATTCACGCTTTTGACATATACCACTTTAAAATTGGAAACAAGTATGATGTTTTAAAAAAAACACAGGCGACGATTTTGCGTTTATCTATTCCGTTGTTGATAAATCGTTCTTTTCATACACGAACACATATAATTTAGAAAGAATCCAGAATTTCTGCTACAGTACGAGGAAAGCCGCCAGGGGTCCAAAATCAGTTAGGCCCTCGTGCATTTTATGAGATCTAGCGAGGCTTCGGAAAGAATTCAAGACAGCTGCTAACATGGCTAACACTTGTCATCTCGACCGACCACTGAAGCGTGTTGGATGGATTCTTGCGTTTATACGGGCATTAAAATAAGTTGAATACAGATGGAACTTCTCAGTTAACATTGAAAATGGGGCAAGTTTACAAGCACTGGTTCACGGTGTTATTTGTGTAGTTTTGTGTATTTGTAAGCTGGTGTGTTACGCCGAAAGGCGGTTATACCGGCTATACAGATACAGATACAGAAATCTAGGCGAAAATGTGACCAAAGATCCACGCAGACCAACACTTGACGCCGATTGTAATATTTTTTATCATTTCGTGATCTAGAGAAAATTTTTAGCCGTGGCGTTTCTCGGTGCTGTATTAAAATGTACTGTCGGTTTAAACCGACATAATCAGAGTTCTAGTCAGCTTGATTTTTTTTTCCGTCCGTCAACTCAATTTTTGTTTCCCGTCAGATTGTGTCGAGATTATGTTTAATTATATTTACATGTAGTTGACCCACTGGGCGTTACTTTCTGAATGTTGAGGAGCACTTTGCTGTTTGACATCTCTTTTAAAGAGGAATTACACATTCAAGAGTTTTAGCGTTACAATTTATTGAGGAGGCGCGTCATACACTATTAGTTTTACTAGCATACTAGTATGTCCTGTCAAGATCGAACGGGCAAGCCTCACTTCTTGCAAAGTAACAGTTTTAACACGTTACAAAATGTAAACAAATACGGCGAACAGATAAAATAGTCAACACTTTAAAACAGCACCCATTTGATACGGTACGCCGCGGTCCTTGTACTCACTACCTCGAGTGTAACCTTACTACTGTAACACGAACGTTACTGTTTGCCAATCATCTTGAAATATGCAACAAATACGTGTAGACGTAATAGTGTGTTACGATAGCCTCCAGAGTTTTTTCGGCCAACAACGCGTGATCGTACTGTCAACAAAACTTACATGTAGCCAGTGCTTTTTTTATGTCACGTCGGCCGCCTTTCATGATCAAGCTGTATTTTACCGCCCCGTCCTGCCATGCCAGAACACCAGCTTGGGTCGTCGTCTCCCGCGCATCGGGCGGGTGTTAATATCTTAACGATTTAATCGCCTCCGCCGGCAAATTTCCTCTGATTTTCTAGAGATCCGTGCAAACTTCCAAGCTCTTTCTATATCTCTACACGCCATTTTTGGGGGCGTCAAAGATGAGCAAAGATGACAGATTGGACCATTTTTACCCGTGCGCGGAAAATTTCCATCAAAACGACATGTTACACGTTGAGTTTTTGTACGATCCCTCAACCCACAGGCTTTCGGTCACATTGTGTCCTCTACAACATCCATAGCTAACAGCTCGAACGTTGCTTCGCCTTAGTTCAGCAAAATCCTTTTGTTTTCGAGGCTCTTCTCAAAGCAAGTTGACAGCTTCGACAGTGTCGAACGGAATTATGGGGAGTTGGGCTGATACCACTAGAATTGTAGGGGTGATGACTGATACTATACTAGTATTCGGTGCAGTTAGCATTTCCGGGAAGCCTTCCACATTTTCAAACATAGGATTGTACAACGGATTCATAAGTGTTTTCCATGGCCTTCCTTTCAACCCCGATTTTTGTGCCCCTCCCCTCCACGTACCAGCCCCCCTCCCCCGGTAAATATGCGATACAATCCCTAGGGTCGGTCAGTGACCTAAAACGCAACATGGTTGTAGAAAATCCTTGGTTCCTAGTGCCTTTAATACGTGATCTAACGTGATAAACCACAGATATACGTCCAAACATACACAATGTCGCATATTTTGCAAACTATATTCAACATGTATTCAATTTTAATATCTTGATAAACGAAGCACTTCTCGACAAAGGCACATCGTTCGTCCCCTAGACGCCAGGCAAAGAAGCGGGGTTTTGTCAGTTTAGATCATATTCTAACTTCATTCAAACTTATCATTGTCCGCTCAGGCGCTCCGCCGCGCAGGACCGGCGGCGGGGTGTCGCCCCCTCCCTCTCTATCATGGTACCAGTAACTCGGTGCCAGAAGCACATGTGTACGTCGACCTGTGACGTCTACCCAACTTCGGCCGACTGCAGGGAAGAGCCGCGGCCATGGATAGGGGGCTTTCTTTTGTACAATCCTCCCATATTTACCTTCGCCAAGAAGGTTATGTTTTCAGGGGCGTTCGTGTATGTGTGTGTGTGTGTGTGTGTGTGTGTGTGTGTGTGTCTGTCCACACGTATA
>NW_017802991.1:412404-413001 GCF_001625305.1 Branchiostoma belcheri
GGGTGACGAAATTTGGATGGCAGGTAGCTCTTGTGCTGGGGAAGAAGTGACGTGAGTTTGGGCCCCCTAGTTGCTTGCTCTAGAACTGCAGGGGGGTTTAAAGGACAAATGTTTAAAGGAGGATAACTCAAGAACCGATTGATGGATCATCATGATTTTTGGTATGTAGGTAGCTTGAGTAATGCTTGACATAATGATATTACAATTATGCAAATATGGATGTAATTTGCATAATTAATGAGGAAATTCTATTAATCAACTGCATTCCATGATAGGAAGTTCAAGCTTGCGACATATGTTATTAACAACGAGAGAAACACAGGCAGATATCAATTATGCAAATGAAGACTTAATTTTCATAATTAATGAGAAAATGTTATAATTGCATAGTGGTAACTGCCTGGAATTTTATACTTGGGGTGTTTGAAGTTTAGTGAAGGTAAACATAATTTAACATAACTTATTCAAATAAGGACCTCATTTGCATAATATATGAGGAAATGCTATAATGGCATTCTTTGTTAAAATAAGACTGTTGGTGGAGATTATGATCAACAGATATAATTCATGCAATTGCGGATCCTATTTGCATAATCG
>NW_017802991.1:416799-417969 GCF_001625305.1 Branchiostoma belcheri
ATGCTCTGCTGATATGCTACATCTTTCCAGCTGGCCTTTCTAATCATTGTCGTCCTGTAACTGACCCGGTAAAATACCCCTGCATGAAATACCTCTGGGCGGGCGGGCGGTGACCGTGAGATACCGGAAGCATACGATGGTCTGGCTGCCAAGGCTATGCTGAAGTATAGCACTCTTGGTCTTGGAGTTTATATTCTTCTGTTAGTATAATGCCTGATGAATATTTTTGGAAATTTGTATTGTGAAGATTCCAACACCGTTTTCCTGACTTCACTCATCTTGTTCTTTGTGTGCGTGGTTTATTCCGTCCATTTTGTTTACAGAATTTGGTCAGTATTTCATTACAGATCCAACTGGTATTTATCAGGTATTGACGATCAGCGGCTGGTTTTCTTTCGTCCGACTTGTTAGGATTTTGGTTTATGTAAAGTTTGAGCCACCTGACGCCAAGTTCCGCCAGGGTTTTCCGGCCTTACCCTTAATTCTCTCCGTCAAGGCTCTTCTGTCCAGTAACCCCGGGCGTTGGTTTTTCTTGTCTTTCCAGTAAACCTCAGACATGCAGCGAGGGATACCCTACTGTACATACATGTAGTTTACCTGCTGACATCCCAACATAAAAAGGTCCAAGTTTCATATCCGCGGTCACGCTGAACGCTGTCGAACTATGCTGAATAACGCAACCCTCGAATACAACAAACTTTGCTAACCTGTTCTACACTGTTTTTTTCAGCTCTACATGACGACAAACGCAACAGTTACTCAAGAATACAATTAAGAAGTGGAATGAAATACTAGGTGAGTGCCTAACCATCCTTATTTCATCATCATGCAATATTGTACATAACCACGATAATTAGGCAATGTTCGCATATCTATAGTACTTCTTTCATGAAAAGCTGTGTGTTTTGAAATACGGTACCATGTTTACTATGATGTCATTGCTGGGAAAACAGTGTAGCCTCGGTGCCAGGTGCCAGGCCCCTGTGCCACGATACTCAATTCAGTCAGGGAAATCTCACGCCTGGAACACAGAATTTGCAGCTGGGGTCTAATTTATACGTCTAGATAAACTGAAGAAGGAAGCCAGCTCCGAAACTGTGGCGTGTTGGGCAGTATAGAGGCCCGGTCGAGAGGCTCAGAAAGAAGAAGCACTTTCTTTATTCCAAGCAA
>NW_017802991.1:418512-433911 GCF_001625305.1 Branchiostoma belcheri
CTCAGAAAGAAGAAGCACTTTCTTTATTCCAAGCAAGGAGTTAAGCTCCTTGTTCTAAGTGCTGGGGTCTGGCACGCAGGCTATTCATAATTACCTGGCAGCAAAAATCTCATACGGCATGTATACTTCATGATGTCGCAATTTTCATTGTCAGAAAATGTGTTATATATATATATGTGTCTGCTTCATTGCATTCTGTAAAATTAATAGACTCACATGCTTTGCATATTTACATTCATGACATCAAATCTTGTTAATTTAAGTTAATCAAAGCTGGCCAAAGTTGGCATAGATTCATTTTAATGCTCTTTTCTCTCTTTATACCCACAGGTAAACTTCGCCATGTCCACCCTGAGATGCAGACTACAGCTAACCCAGTCGTGGAAGGATTGGGGCGTGCATTCATGTTTTGCAGCCAAGAAAATTGAAAAACAAGCATGGAATGCAACAGCATCATGAAAGCGAAGAAAATAAAAAATAAAAAAGCAAGACTGACACAAACATACATGATAGAAAACACACAAGTGAATAAAATTCCTTACACAAAACATCACTGTTACACTACATGTATCACACAGTAAAGTTATAAAAAAACGACCAGCATCATATAGTTGAAACTAAAAACATATTTGAAGTATTATAAGCTTGAATATGCTGCTCCTGAGCAGGAAATTTGCTCTCTCTTAATAGAAGAAAACATATTTTAAATATCAATAAAGACAATCATTAATATTCTGTGTGCAAAAATCCACAGTTTGCCCGAAAAGGTGCCTTTTGCATGCATGGTAACATAAGCCTTTCCTGCTTGTTCCGATGACCACAAGACCGGAGGCTACCTCAAAACCAATTCCCTAGGGAATGCATTCGTGCAATTTTTGAAATTCTTTCAAAACGATCGCAGTACTTACACAAATGCCTCCGCCCCTGAGGCGTCGCCAAAAAAAATCAATTTTCCTAATGCAACTAGACAAACCTTCAATCGAAAAACATATCTGTTCTTTTATACCATAACTGGAAAGCGAGAAGTCGACTTTATCTAATGTTAGTTAGTTTTATTTTGTATCTGTTAACTGCATTTGTTCATCATGTTTTGCTGTGACAACATTTTGTAGAAACAGATAAAATCATGTATGTCAAAAAGTAAATTTATGTTGTAGAACAGTATGCTTCGCACATCGTAAACAACAATTCGATTTTTGGGAAAGTATCACCGAGTCAACGGACTTAACACCAAACGTCGGCGAAGCCATATCATATCATAGTATTGAAGATGAATTTCATTTTGTTATGACTTGTCCCACCTATAGAAAAGAAAGAGATTCATTGTTACAGACTATTACTACTAAGACAAAATTCACCCAATCTGGTACACAGTACGATACATTCCATGAATTATTATCATGTCCAACTACCATATCTGCCTACGTAGGCCAATTTCTGTACACTTTATTTCATAAGCGAGACCATATCATCAATACATGAACATATTGTAACTCATATACTGTTTAGATAGTAGTTTGTAGTAAGAAATGTAATAAGATAGTTAAGTGTTGTAGTATTATTGTATTACTGCCTCACATTGTACCATGTACAATTGTCGAGCAATAAAGTTCATTCATTATTATAGAGATGGGTGGAAAATGGGTACTCATCTGGAGCCTGAATTTACCAGTAAAATATGCTGGTTAGTTCTAAGGCCATGTTGATTTGATTATATGGATGACATCCGCGCGCGCATGAATTTTCGGCCGTTTCCAAAAAAAAAAAGTTTTCAACCATACTGTAAATCGTGCAAAACAGTTGCTAAATGAGCAAAAATATACCATAAGTTGCAAGGAAAACATTTAGAAACGATACCAATGTCGTAGAATGCCAAAATCAAAGGAAAAAAGATGTAGAGATGTTTAAAAAATGTAAAGAAATGAATTCGAAGAGTACTGATTATTCGCCATAACATATTCTGTGCCATTTGTTCAACCTTCATGACCACGTAGATTTCATAGTCAAAGCAACTTTTTTTTTCTGCAAAACTTTTTTTATTCGCACGCGCGCATCAGTTTTGGGGTTCCCAGAGGATGTCATCAATATAATCAAATCAACATGGCCTAATGTTCTACACAGAACACTGTGGCTTAAATTCCGCTTAATTGTAATACCTTATTTCTCGATGTGAACGTCCATGCAAGTATGCCTACCGTCCTGGATATGTGCTTGAAGACAAGTCGCCCCTCATGTTTCGACAAGGTGACTGCCATTTGGTTAGATCCAGATAAATGCCGGCCAGGCACAGGGGCTATAAAACTAGGCGAGGAGACCTTGTCCTTACATGCCTTACCACATAAAAAAGACTGAAAACCGTTTAACGACTCTATTTTTGGGGACAGACCTTGTCCAGATTTCACTTGTTTGTCTTAAGCTGTCCATCACAGATCCTTGGCCTAATTGTTTAATTGTTTGTAATCCCATTTAAATATCCCTTGTCCTTTGTTGAAACAAGCCTGCAAAACAAGATATCTTTTCCACAATCTAAAGCTTGATTTTGTTTCTTGTGTGTTTGTAATTAATAGAAATTATCTGTGAGAATATAAGAAAGTTGGCGTTGTGTGTATCAAAATAAATACTGGAATGTAAAGGAAAGAAAAGCAAAACTTTCTGGATATTTGCAAAAGCTGTGAAGTATCCATGTAGATATCATTCTACTTGCTAACCTGCAAGCAGAGACTATGGTGGCAAGGCCAGAGGAGTGACCATTATATCCCGATGGCTATTGGTCACTCTCTGACCAATAGATACTGCCTTGCCACCGTATGATCTGCTTGGAGAAGATTGTCTATTTGGAAGCTTCTCAACCTTTATACGTGTCCACCTATTTCCTCTCTTGACTCAGGTGAGAATTAGTACCTAGCTTCGGTTAGGGACATCCTCTCGTATAGAACGTAAAGATGGAGGTTCCATGTTTAAGGTGAGCCACACCTTAAGTACGTTAAAGAACCCACCACACTTCTCAAAAAGAGTAGGAGTCCTTCCCTGTGTGAGTGGTTCAAACCTTACAGTCTGGTCTCAGGTTTGACATCTTGAAGAGGTGATAGTCACCTGTTATGTCAACCCTTCCACAAATGTGGTATATCTTCATAAATAAAAAAAATCAAACCTACACTCCTACTTCAAATTTATAAGTAAATTCGACTTTTTCTTGCTTCTTTGTGATGGTGAAAAATTAGGAAGAACAGGCATGTTTTAGGATCAGAGGTTTGTCTATTAAAGCTCGTTAGACATGTCTGTATTACTTAGTAGGGAAATATTGAAGTGTATGTACAGTTCAATTCGCTCATTGTTGTACAAACTACACTCTACTACAAAATGATTTTCAACATAATATACCAGACGAGTACCCCACTATAGGAGAACAGTTTGCGACCCATATTTGCCAACTTTCTACTTTTTCCCAACAGACCTTTGGAGATTTGTAGACACTACGTGTAACTATATCCGAGAAACAAGTTACTCAAGCAACTGTATATATTTCAAAACAGTCAGGCGTTTCAGGTAGCATCCGCTACTTTTCGTCAGTGACTGACTACTTGATACAAACGTCTGGTAGTTTTTCAAATCTATCCAGTTGCTTGAATAGCTTTTTTCTTGTGTATCTCATAAGGCCATGTTGATTTGATTATATGGATGACATCCTCTGGGAACCTCAAAACTGATGCGAGCGTGCGTATAAAAAAAAGTTTGGCCAAAAAAAGTTGCTTTCATTATGAAATCTACGTGGTTATGAAGGTTGAACAAATGACACATGGTGAGTATGGTTTGGTGAATAATCTAGTCTTTGAATTCATTTTTTTACATTTTCGTCTTTTTCGTTTGATTTTGGCATTTTATGACATTGGTATCGTTTTCCAATGTGTGTTTTTTTTAACCTACGGTATATATTTGCTCATTTTGCAACTGTTTTGTACGTATACGATTTACAGTATGGTTGAAAACTTTTTTTGGAAACAGCCGAAAATTCATGCGCGCGCGGATGTCACCCATATAATCAAACCAACATGGCCTTACTTAGGTGTCTAACCTTCATCGACGTAACTCTATGTCGTTTATATTGTAAACTACCAGCTCATAACCCCGCATACTTTTAACGATTATGCCATGAAAACCTGCGTCACTCCGCGCACATTATATGTGCCTAGAGGTGCGTGACATCCGGTATAGAGCTATAGGAACATCTAACTTGATCACCTCATAGCCCTGCAAATAATACGTCAAGTTCAAACACCTTCCAAAAATCGATATTACGAAATCCCCCCGTACGCTACCGCAGGATGTCTATATATAGACTCCTCTCCTGTTCATTCATGTTTCCGGTGGTGAGACTGGATTCGTACGTCATACGGCTAGGCCACAGCAAATTATTACTGTGAGATCGTGTGGCGTAGCGGCAGAGTGCGCGACTCGGAACCTAGAGGTCCCGGGCTCGAGTCCTGACATGCCACCGATCTTGTGCCCTTGGGAAAGGCACTTTACGCGACTTTCCTCACTTCGCTCAGGTGTAAATGAGTATTGTCCTGTCATGTATTTGTCCCCTGTGTTGGTGGCGGCATTAATATAAGTTGATAAAACTTGAGTGTGCCGTCACCACGTCTAGTGATTACATGTTGGAATAAAAAAAAATATCATGAACGTCATCAGTGCGCGCACTTATTTTCGCCTGATTTCGAAAAAACAGAAATTTTGTCGTCATTTGACGGTGTTCAACATGACAAAATGCGCAAATATTCCTTAACGTGTATACGTATCGGTTCAGAGACCATCAGGGATCCAGCAAACTTGAGGAACAATTGCTCGCGTTTGATAGCAAGTGTTGATAGTTTAAGGTGTTCTATCGCATATGAATACCCAGTGTAGTAACTAGTACTATATATACCCATGATGGTACGACAAGCTATTTTCTGTTGTTGTTGTTGTTGTTGTTTATTTATTTATCCAGGAAATACATGTCGCCTGATGGCGATTTTTCAAAGGTTCCTGGGGGGAAAACCCCAAACAAAATCCGTTAACAACATGAACTCAATATTTTTTTTTCATTCTTTATTTCATGTAAAAACCCATTAAACACATGTACAATACATCATTAAAAAAATACAAAAACTCGACAGACATACAAATAAAACAAGAAGAAACCTGTTATACGTTACATGATGTTGATAGATTAACAAAGGTATCAAAATAACGCAGATTACAAATTGGTACAGAATCAAAATAACTTAGGTAACATAAGAGAGACAATTTTGTAATCTTAGGACCAAGGTAGAACAATTGTTCTAAATTATTGACATGTATAGTACACGTTTACAAGTAAAGATAACACTGTTGAATACGGGAATAAAATACCCGCTGGTTGTGATATGATGTTTTGTTGTCCCAGTTCCTGTTCAAAACAAGGTTTTGGGGTCGTGTGGTGTAGCGGCAGAGTGCGCGACTCGGAACATAGAGTCCCGGGTTCGAGTCCTGACATGCCACCGATCTTGTGCCCTTGGGAAAGACACTTAACACGGCTTTCCTCACTTAGCTCAGGTGTAAATGAGTATTGTCCTGTCATGTATTTGTCCCCTGGGTTGGTGGCGGCATTCATATAAGTTAAAAAACTTGAGTGTGTCGTCACCACGTCTGGTGATTACATGTTGGAATAAAAAAAACAAGGTTTACGATCTGAAAAGTCAGAAATTGAGACAATGTCGGAATCCTGTTTTTTTGGCCCGCCTTGTTTTTTTTAAGCCCTATCGCAATATTTTTGGAGGATGTCATCCCTAAAATCATTGTCTTACGAGACCGATGAAACGCCTACTACTACTACTACATCCCTAAAATTGACTTGCTGTGGCCTTATCGAGAAATGGTGGTACTAGTATATGTACGATGGGTTCAATCAAAAGGACCGGAAGTCGTTAAAATCCTTTTCGCCCTCCGAGGTTTTAAAATCGATACGGAATGACGTCAAATCCATCCAACGGTGACGTTTGATTGATGGTACAGGACAGGTTGAGAACAAGATCGGAAATTACGCCAGGTGAGATAGTGGGGGAAAAAGTGGCGAGACGGCACGTAAGGTGACGTCATTCACGGATCTATCGCTGTAGTTATGCTAATGACGTATAGCAGAGGGCTATATACTTTATTATTGATTGTAGTTTATATAGTAATGAAAGAAATGATCTTTTTAGATATATTACAAGTACGTTTCCATACTTCCAATACTTGCCTAATATTGAAAAATTTATCTTTCTTATGCGCTTTGATCAACCTGTATTATACAAACCCATTTCAAATCATATTTTTAACATCACAAAGAAACGAGAAGAAGCCGAACTTCTGTATTACAGTAGATTTAGAGCTGTTTGTACAACAAACATGTATATTACCTATTTCATCTGTTCACCTGTACTTAGCACGGTAGGGCATGAATGTACAATAAAGGTTATTTATTTATCTATACGGATTTGTTAGTGAGCTTGACCGTGACAATAGGATAGCCTCTACCAGGCTTCAGGAAGCGGCTGGAAAACAGTAGAAATTGGCCAAATAGAGAGATAACTCTAGATAACACTAGATTCAATGCTCACTACACTTCTGACTTCCCTTGCTCTTGGACCACGTCTTGTGGGTGTGCCTCCTGTACAGCTTTAAGGCCTTATTATAGTATTCTTACTAGTTTTGTAATATTATTACAATTGCATATAAAGAATGATATTTTTGTCAGTGTATTGTATTGTATTTTTATGACTATTGTATGTAATTGTAGGAATTTGTATTTCATGTCAACAATTTGTATTTCGACTTTGTAATTTGTATTGCACTGTATTTATATTGTTGTGTTGGGAGGACAACTTGTAAAGGTGTCAATACACCTGTTTTGTCCTCCCTTCCACTTGTATGTTTGTACTTGTGGTGAATTCTAATAAAAAAATAACAAATAACTTTACTCTCTAGCGGACCAACTCCTCTGGTATGTTAACCCTCTATTTGGCCAATTTCTACTCTTTCCAGCCGCCTCCCGAAGCCTGGTAGAGGATAACAGTAGGATAGCCTCCTTTGCAGACTTCTTTGAGTGGTAGCGATAATGTCTGGGGGCGGTAGCGCTGATGCACGATTTTTAACGTGAACTATGGCTCTCGAATGCGGAAGAGGAAAAAGTATGCTGTGTGTGGCCTGATGTCCAGTCTATCGAGACCTTGTGGGTTCTCTTCGGGGCTGCAGGAGCTCTTCACCGCCCGACTCAACAAGTTTTCCGATATGTTTGCACGACGGAGTTCAATTGCCCCCAACCACGATAGACTGGACTCCAGGCTATGTGTGCAATTATCTCACATTTCTAACATTTATGGTTGGGGCTAAAACAGCCCACAGGAGGTGCACCAAGTTTGTGGTGCCACCACTAAATAACTATAATATTATTGCTACACACCAACCAGAAGTACTCTACAAACAGTTATGTCCTGTCTCCTACCACCACAGCCACAACACACGTTATGCTAGCCGAAACACATACTGTTTAATGAAACCCAAAACGAACGCCCTGAAGAAGACTTTCATTTATAGATCTTTAACAGTTTGGCATACTTTGCCACATGAGGTACAAGCAGCAACTAAGAGTAGGTTTAGGCAGGAGTTGTTAGAGCACATGCGTACATAGGCACATGTTGATAGGCACGTGTGATGTTACTTTTAAATGTTAAGTTAAATGTTGTATGTAAATAATGTTGTAATTTTGATGTAGTGTATTTGTACTGCATTTTAACTCCAGGAAGATTAGCTACATACTTGATTTTGTACCAATGTCTTGTGTGTCGCTAATGGAGTTTAATAAAGCACATAAAGCACATATAATATATGTTTTTAAACCAGCTGTAATTTTGTCCCCTCCACTTCCTGAATGACGTCTTATTTGCAATGGAGTAGGGTCGACTTACTTTAATTTGTAAAAGAGATGACCATACCAAAATTGACTTCTTGTATCGTCCTAATGTTACAGAATGCAGCTTTAACTGACAAAAAGACGAACTACAAACCTCTTAAAGAATGCCGACTGAATACTACACGTCTAATATTCTACAAGCAGCCGCCATCTTGAGTTCAAATTAAGGACAGGTCCTTCGGGTAGTGGTCAGCTCGCACACTGCAATCTGGGACACAATAATTATCACGTGTCCCAACAAAGCGAGCAAATTATCCCTTCCATTGTGTCGTGAGCTATTTTTGAATCCTGTCCCAAATGCTTAATTGTGCGGTATTATACGGTAGACTGAAGACACGACTACTCTCAGGAGGTCAAGGCTTGTACGTACGCCGAGTGTCCATTGCCTCTACCAGTTCATCTTTGGTGTCCTTCATGTTTACATTTGTCACAGCGTAGCGGCGTAGCGGCAGAGTGTTCGACTCGGAACCTAGAGGTCCCGGGTTCGAGTCCTGACATGCCACCGATCTTGTGCCCTTGGGAAAGGCACTTTACACGACTTTCCTCACTTCGCTCAGGTGTAAATGAGTATTGTATTGTCCCCTGTGTTGGTGGCGGCATTAATATAAGTATGAAAACGTTGAGTGTGCCGTCACCACGTCTTGTGATTACATGTTGGAATAAAAATGATAATTGTCACACATTCAGAACCATCCCCCGACCACCAACCAACCAAACAACCAAGGCTGGCGGTAGATAGGGCCAGGCCACAATTAAATTCGATATGATGTAAATTTGAGTAAAATTTGAGTCAAATTTGACTGCCAACCAGGCCCCGACCACGGCTAGTCTACTCCCAACCAGTCCCCAACGATTGCCGGACCTCCCGTCCACTCCCGAATGTTTTGCACCCTTTTGGAACACTCAAGGAGCCAACCTCGCCGAACACCAGCCAACCACAGCCCAACTTGCTCCCGACCTACTCCCAACTATGCTTGGGGAGCGTTCCACAATGTTCCACAATATGCTAAATTTGACAGGATCGAAAGGTTACATCAAAGTAACTTTAGCACACTTTCAAACAGTTTTAGACTACTTGAGTCAACACTACAGTTTCAAGAGTTGTAGAAAAAAAATGATTGTCAAGTGTTTAAACGGTTACATAATTTATAAAGAAAGGTAGTTTTATTAGGCCAAATTCGCATGCCATATTTTAGTATAGTTTAGCGTAATGTAGAACGTACGTGTAGAGTTGAAATATTTTCTAGCCAGTAGTTCTTTATAACACTCTGTCAGACACGGTAACCGTTGACCATATATGTAGCATTAAGATAATCTCATACCAACTAGTAACTTTATTATTTGCCATACATTGTACCCGTGACAATCGTTGTGCAATAAACTTTGACTTATTTCATTTGGCGTCTGATTTGTGATCCCAGAACGGTACATTGTTTTTGTCTGAAGATTTACTAGCAGGTGTTATAAACTGTGTTTCTAAGGGAAAGATCAGTAAGAATCGGTTCACGGGGCGGGTTCGAAAATTTAAAGGCACCCAGTGCAATTTTAGGCGGGCAAAACTGGATTTTTAAAGTCGATTTTCCGGTCATTTATGTAGTAAGTTGAATAAACTCTATCCTAAAGCATACTGATACCAGTGAGATAAAAATGATGGAAAACGGTTACTTGTTACGGATCTAGCCATTTACGGGTGGTACCCCAAAATAATGGGACCCCTGGCGTAGCTTGTTTTGGGACTATTTCAAATGCTCCTAGTATGAAATGATGACGAAAATTTACCAAAAAAAATGGCAGTAAATGCCAATACGAGACAGATTTCTTAATCCAGAATATTTTGTTTTTTTTTCTGCCCTGAAATTTCATTGGATGCCTTTAAAAGAAACTAAAATGCAGAAGACGGAAACTACACCGTGATTTGCACAAGGCATTGCCACTGAAAAATAGTACAATTTAAATAAAACTTGCGAGCGCGCCACCATCTCTTAACACTGCCCCACCATCTTTCCTGATTCGCCCCTACAGTGTTAGATGTTTGTCAACTCAAGAACGTGTGTCCACAGCGACCTATTTCGATGTCGTTACCCCCTGTCCGAAATATATCTCGGACAGTGGACGGAAAGGTCACCATTGCCCCCGAGCATGTGGCCTACGTGACACCATAACAGAGAAACACTTGTTTCCTGGTCGGAACGGATTAGTTATACCCCCATTCCACTTATGCCCTGTAGGTCACATTTCCAAACCGGAGCCCAGCCGGGCTGTTTGTATGAACGAAACACTAACAATTCATATCAAGAATATACAGGAATAGTGCCCATAATTATTATCGAAAACGCTCTGTGTTTTATTGTCTTTTATATCGTACTTTTCGTCCCATAAGACTGTCCGGCCGGGCCCCAGTTTGGAAATATGACCTCAGCATAAGACGGAGCTCTCATGGCGCTCTCTCTGTGACCTAAAATTGGCCAGAGAGCGCCGAAAGATCGCCGAGGTCGCCAAGTTTGGAAAATAAATTACTGTTTAGATCGTTGTGCGCTCTCACGGCGCTCATTTCTGGATCGGCGCTCTCATTGCGACGGTATGAGACGGTTTAAAACAGTCGCCGAGGTGACGGCGCTCATGGCGCTCTCATCGCGCTCTCATCGTGCCCTTATGGCGCTCTCATGGCGCTCTCATCCCTTTCAGAATCTTGTTCACCTTTCGTAAATATGATAGAGCTAGTCACATGTTTGTTTCAGCTTCAGTCGACACTTTTGAAGCCCGCAGGAGAAAGTTAACACATTCTTTTGTCACACGCCTGCTCAACTCAAACAACGGTCTCATTAAACTGGTAGTTCACTCTGACATATTCTCCATCAACATCTTCTTGAAAAACTACACCAATCTGCTATTCAAACAGTCCGCCCATTAAATTCCCATAACATTGCATTTTGATCTTCTATATATCATTGTGTTTCAATCTTCTGTATATATACTTGTATTATACTTGTCTTTGTGTATTTTTTAACTGTACATGTTTTGATATGGGCCGTGTGCCTGCAATAAAGAATGAATTGAATTGAATAATTGTTCCCGTGGCGACCTCGGCGATTTCTCGGCGCTCCGGCCAATTTCAGGTCGCAGAGGGAGCTCGGTGAGAGCGCCGTCCTAGTGGAATGGGGGCCTTAGCCACAACATTACCTCCATCTTGAAAAGCATATAGAACCGATAGGTCTATCACGTACGCCCACTAACCTCGGGTTAAAACGTAGACTTGCAAAACAAATATGTAGACGTTCAAACGTGCAGCAATTCGTATTATTACCTGAACCCCCACTGCTGTTCTTTGATCGCAAGATCGAAAACTAGTCTGAACACTTTCCGTACTGGGTAACTTGCACGTAGGCAGTTCTAAATAAAGACTTGGTATTCATAGACGTTAGCACTTCCCGACCAGACTTAATTTCGAGTCAAAGCATGTGGTTAAAAATTTCATTCTTGTCTGTAATACGTGACAGACTTCAGAGTGGTGTTGGTGAGAGCTACCTTTACCTTTATCTAGTTCCATCCTCATGTGAGAGTTAACTTGTTGATTTTATACAGAAAGTAATACAGCCATGTATTTGTGTTGCACGGTTTATATTTTCGGTTATTCGTGATCCAGTCAACTAGTAGTCATTCTGCCTTGCAAAGTTGCCGCTCAGATTTTCTGGCAACAGCACACACACACATTCGCAAGTATTTTGTTGCGAAATATATGATAGAAAACTCAGGCACAAAGAGTTACTACTAAAGATACAGTATATTTCAAAACATAGATAAATAAACTTCAGTAAACCCGAAGCCTTTTTACAGACATAACTTTTTATCTCATTTATTTAGTACGTGAATTTATTTTCACTGGAATGGAGTTTGTATGGAATTCTTATATGGAAAAAATGAGATAAGGACATGTTATCTCTTTTTTTTCATATAGAGCTTGAATGAATTCTTATATGGAAAAAATGAGATAAGGACATGTTATCTCTTTTTTTTCATATAGAGCTTGAATGAATTCTTATATGGAAAAATTGGATAAGGACGTTTTATCTCATTTTTTTCCATATAATGTTTCTGTGGTAAACAAAATTGACACAACCTTTCAAAAACTACTTATCACAACTTTTTAGGTTATCACGTTTTTCCCTTAGAATAAAAAAAATACTAAACAAATATGATAAATAATCTTTTTACAGTCCGATTCACAATGAAGGGAATTATTATAGTATTGGTCAAAGGTCTAAACGTAGCTCGTTTGTTGCAGCAATGTGGTTTTTTCAACCCACATCAGACCACAGCCACCTCCGAAAAGGTTTTAGCCGAAAGTCGTCATTTTAACAAAGCTGGAACTGGAGAACTTTTTGACGATTGTCCCTACCATTTAAAGATGATCTAGAAAATCTATGGATATTACTGAACAACATATTGTGGATTAATAATGTCTAAACGATGTCTTGACGATTGTCCCTACCATTTAAAGATGATCTAGAAAATCTATGGATATTACTGAACAACATATTGTGGATTAATAATGTCTAAAAAGTTTAAAACCATATAAAAGACAGTACAATAGGTTTCTGTCTTGGTGGCTGTTGCCTTGTATCCACGCCTTCTAAACATTTTCCATCATTTAGCAATACTTGAATCGCACGGAGACACACCATCAGAACTAAGAATGCTTCAAAAAGTATCGTTTTTGTTCATACGAGAGTCCGTTGAAGTGTCCGACGGAAAATTATGTATTATTTCGTACAAAACCTGAAGTAAAGTTCGTATGTCCAGTGTTAATTAGTCACCTGTTGTCCGAGGTTTTCCTGTAGCCACGTTCTCGCCTCTTGTAAGCTGTACTTGAAAGGACCCTTGCCGCCTTCGTAGACTACTTGCCCGTGACGTATGATGTAGACTCTATCCGGGAAGGCGCCGTACTGGTAGTTCGCACTGTTAGTCATAGTGTCCACGGCTACGTTGTAGTGTACTGTTCTGTTAGCAAGCATAGCCCGTGCCGCGGTACACCGCTGGGTGATAGACCGGTGACTGGAGATGTCTGGACCGGCTCGGAAGGACCACCCGTCCGTCGGATGAGCCTCCTCGATGTAGACCAACAGAAAATCGACGCCACCGCCAAACTCGGCCACGATCTCGTCAAAGACGGCCAAGTCGGGCACGAACGGGGGTCAGGTGTAGCTGCCGAAGTTGACGAAAAGTGGCCGGTCGGCCACCGCGAAGCTCAGCAGGTTCTTCTCGGTGACGCTATCGAGGAGGACCAGAGTGGGGTCCGGGGCGGGCTCGCCCTGGCGTGCCCGCTTCATGATGCCGACCATCTGGGAGTACACCATCCCCTTCAGAGAATTCCAGGTTAGAAACTCGTCCAGGTCGTACTTTGGGTTCGTGGCTTCCTCGCTTTCTTCTTCTTTGCGATCCAGGAGTTTGGACAGAAGGTCTTGTTTCTTGGTCGGTGCCACACAAGTTAAAATCATACTCACTGTCTTTAGCAGAATGAAGCCAAACCCCAGTACAACGAACACGACTGGGGCTGCTAGAACCTTCAGAGGCCTGGCGGCATCACACAACATGTTGGCCGTTTGTCGTACGACCATGAGAGGACTAAGAATGCCGACTGCAGCACATGTGTGACTGCGACTGTGTGTCTCGTCAGTTGTGGGGCGTTCGGCATGTATGCGTCACATTATATAGCTCCAGGAAAAAAAGACAATGTGAAGGGGCGGGCCCTCAAATAGTTCGATTGGGCGTCTGGAACAAAGGAGAAACTACTGCATATTAAGGGGGTGGAAGGTTGTATTGAAAAGGCGTATACGGTAAGGTAAGGCCACACTGATTTAATTTTATGGATGACATCCGCGGGCGCATTGATTTTCGCCTGTTTTAAAAGCAATCCGAGAGGCTAAAGCCTAGGCACTATCCTCCGTAGTCCATGGTAGCAGGAGACAATAGGGAGCCGGTGGTAACTACGGAGGATGGTATCCAGACTGCCGAAGCTCCACGGAACTCAAGAACTCAGTACAGTACTGTCTCATAAATGCTGCAAAAACCAGCATGTGCCGGCTTGTTGTAAAAGTACTATATGTACAACCACAAATTCGCAATACCGACTCTGTATTCTTGTGGTTTAACGGCAATTTTTGGTCAGACGTTTTTATTCACCCGCTCGTATTAGTATTGTGGTCTTCAGCGGATGTCGTCAATAACATTAAGTCAGTATAGCCTAAGGTGATAGTGGGGGCGATCTGGGACTAATACCTACATTTCCAATACTTTGACTACCATTACACTATGGGTGCCTGTAGCTTAAATTGATATTACGAGACAGTAAACGTCATTGCCCAACAGTTGCACAAGGAGTGGGGTCGTGTGGCGTAGCGGTAGCGTGGTCGACTCGGAACCAAGAGGTCCCGGGTTCGAGTCCTGACACGCCACCAATCTTGTGCCCTTAGAAAAGGCACTTAACACGACTTTCCTCACTTAACTCAAGTAAAAATGACTATCGTCTTGTCCTGTATACGTCCTGTATACGTCCTCTGCGTTGGTGGCCTCATAAAATAATATAATTTGAGTGTGCTGACAGACTGCCATCATGTCTAGTCATGAAATGTTGGATTATAGATAAAAAATATGTACAAGGTACATAACTGCAAGGATAATCTACCTAATACAAGAGTGACCATGAGAGGACTAAGAATGCTTGTTGTTTAACCGGTTTTTCTAGTTACTTGTATATAAGAGTGAATCGGTTCTCTGTTCATTGTGAAGCTGATGAAGAGTGATGGATGTCACTCGAAACGTCCGGAAATAAATAAAAATCCGTAACTGATCCAGTAGTAGAGTTTGAATTTTCTTACGAGACAAGAGTGAGATGGTATGAGAATTCAATATGGGGTGAAAATGGGCTGTTACAATCATTGGGGGAATTTCTTATGTCTAGACATTCTGTAATATGTTACGTACTAAAATTCAGCATGTGGCCTGTGATTATTTATTGATAGGAAAAGGATATTAGCTTCTCGTGAAAGCTAGACACCAGAGTACGCCGTATGTCTTATTTATAGTAAATTAGTAGTATAGAACATCAAAGAACAAAATTGATAGTTTATTCCTAACCTCTTTGAATAGAATACCTCGGCGTTTGTCTCCATTGTACTTACATGGAGGTAAGTTACTGTTATAAATTGTCTACTGTGCACGTACAAGCTTCGCTATAAGTAATACCATGCTACATGCATCAAACATGCCTCAGTATAGGATACATGGTGCCTACACCCACTTAAAGAGGCTTGCCGAAATTGCAAGGACGGGGTCACTCCATTCTCTCTATCTCCCTCCCTTCCCCCCTCTCTCTCCCTCTCTCTCTTCAACCCTCCCTCCCTCTCTCTCCCTCTTTTTCTCCCTCCCTC
>NW_017802991.1:438931-443237 GCF_001625305.1 Branchiostoma belcheri
CGACACTCCTACAAGACTTCCCTAGGCCATTTCCAACCCTTTCATCCCCATTTCCAGCCGTTACAGACGCTGGATTCCATCCCTAAAATCTACTCTCATTTCGAACTCTTCCACACCCATTCCTAACCCTTTCGCAGACTTGTCACATTAAATAATTGTCGCTTTGGGCTTTGGTAGTAAATCATGATTTGCGAATTCAGCGAAACATAGAACACCGCAGGAGCCAGAATTCTTGCATAATACCGATCAGAAGTAGTTCTAGGAACAGCCGTGTCCTGGGAAGCCTTCCAGTTCGTAGTGTAGCTTTGGGCTTTGGTAGTAAATCATGACTTGCGAATTCAGCATAGAACATAGAACACCGCAGGAGCCGAAGTTGCCAGAAGCCTTCCATAATACTGATGGGAAGCAGTTCTAGTACAGTTGTGTCCTGGGAAGACTTTTCGCAGTGTAGCTTTGGGCTTTGGTAGTAAATCCTGATTTGCGAATTCAGCGAAACAGAGACCGATATAGCAGCAGACGTTACCAGAAGCCGATCAGAAGATTTCTAGGAACTGCCATGCCCTGTGAAGTCGCTATCGTTTATCACTCAGCACGTTTCTATAGTAGTGGCAGTTATCTCTGTGTAACACGAGGAAAGGGGATCACACGACTACCACAGCCTTGACTCCTCACTCCATTAAGGAGCTGTTCCAAAAGGGACCCTTTTCCAGGAACTATTTAACGAATTCCCGGAAGTCTGGGCGCCTTATCTGCGTAACCATGAACGTCAGACTCAGCTACGTTTCTAACCTTGATAGAAGGCGCATGTCAGTGATACACTCGGTTTACACGTTAGGCAACACCGATTCAATTTTATGGATGACATCCTCTGAAGACCCCCAAACTAGTGCGCGCGGGCGAATAAAAAAGAATTCCGGCCAAAAATAAAAATGCTACTAAATCACAGGAATACAAAGCAGGTATTGTGAATTCGAATTGTGAATTGCAATACATAGCGACGTATACGACAAGCCGGCACATATGCTGGCTTTTTGCGGAATTTATGAATCAGCATTGTACGTATGTACTGAGTTCTTGAGTCGTGGAGCTTCAGTAGCTTGGGTGGGATCCTCCTTAGTTACCAACGGCTCTGTTTTGTCGCTAACTACCATGGACTGCATTTCTGTTAACACCTCCCAATTCATGTATCTCGCAAAATGTCGGGCATTTCATACTCCACTACACACGGAAAAGAAATCAAACCAAGCAATAACTACAAATGTATATCTAAAGTATCATTATCATTACTTATTATCATTTTACTGTTTATTTTTGTTATCATGTTCTTGCAATTAGCCCTCGGGCATGAAATTGCAATAAATATTCAATAATTCGCCATACTATACTGTGTGTTTAGTCATTTGTTCAACATTCATAACCACCTAGATTTCACAATGCAGGCGACTTTTTTTTATAAACTTCATTCTTTTATTCGCACGCTCGCATCAGTTTTGGGGTTCACAGAGTCACCTACATTTGATTTTTTTTAATACCAGACGAAAATCCATAAAACTAAATCAGTGCGGCCTAACTAGAGAAGTCTTTCTCCTCATTCCTGACTCCAAGACCTGATCCCCCAGAGTGTTCACTGTGCTGAATTAGTTATTTCCCTAACGTGAGACCTTCGACTTTTTAAGGGAGTTCAAGAGTGACTTCTGGGAACTGCTCCATGCCCTTGCCTTGTGTTAAGAGATTCAGCCTTGGGAGACGTACCTGGGAGTAACGTACGGTAGAACTACAGAACGTTGCCCCGAACAGTACAGGCCATTATAATATTCTCGATACCATTATACTACCTGTACATTAATGGTCACTTAAACTCGCCGTCTCATCTAAATGAACTAAAACAAAGACTGAAAGATAACTTTATACAAAAATTCAACTCAGAACTACAAGTAAAAGAAAGAAGAGAAAACCAAGGCAACAAACTAAGGACATACAAAACATTCAAAGAGATTTATGAAAGAGAAACATATTTAAACATTGCAAACTTCGATCATCGCAGAGCCATGTGTAAACTTCGCATTAGTGACCATCCCTTACGTATAGAATCCGGCAGGCATAGCCGTACCCCTCTGAAAGATAGAACGTGCGAATTCTGTAATCATTTATGTATTGAAAACGAGATACACTTTCTACTTGACTGTACATTATATAAAGATGAACGCCAAGAGCTATTCGATACTTTACAATTAGACAAGATATGTAAGAAAATGTCAAAGCAGGACATGTTTAAACACTTGATGTCAAACAAGAACGAATGTACAGTAGACAAACTATGTAATTATGTTTCCAAATGTTTCAAAAAGAGAGAAGAAAGGGCAACTAACAGTAGATGATAGGTAGTTTATAGTATTATTGTAATGTATAGATTCCTAGCACTTTGCATTAGAATATAGCGTACCAGTATGAAATACTCATGTTTTGTGCATTTAGCCCATCTGGGCAAGAACATGCAATAAAGATTCATATCATATATTAGGCCACAGCAAGTAATTATTACGGATGGCATCAGCATGCGCATTAATTTTCGCCTAATTTTGGAAATAAAAACAAGAAATTTTCTTGCCCTCTGACAGTGGTCAACATACCGAAAATGGGCAAAATGGGAAGTCTTACCATGCCGGAACGTGGATGGCAGATAAACATGAAAAGTGAAAACAAGACTCTGATTTATTGTATTGCCTTTTACTTTGATGCAGTGATGTATTTCATTTCTTTCATATGTGATGCTGGCTGTGTATATGTGATGTTCCCACTGAATAAAACCATTTGTACAATGATTGAAAACTTGTTTTTCAAAGTTGTTTCAGATTTGGAGTCTGCGGAGGATGTTGAAAAAAAAATTGAAAAAAAATTTGAACCGGTGGGGAGGGCCATGGAATTTTTTTTAGCCGGGGGGAGGGCCATGGAAAAATTTTACCGAACGATTTTGCACCAGCCCTTCCCCCGGTAAATATCGTACAGCCCCTAATACTACATTAAAAGAATAACCAGAAAATCGACTTTAAAAATCCAGTTTTGCCGCCGTGAAATTGTATTGGATGCCTTTAATTTAAAATCATCTACCAAAGAAGGGTTCTTTAAGACCTTGAGAGAGTAATACACACCGACTTAATATTATGGATGACACCCACGCGCGCATTGATTTTCACGTGTTCTCAAAAAAAAAAACACGTCCACCGAGCTCTAGGCCTGGGTAGTCCATGTAGTTAGCAACAATACGGAGTCGGGCACCCAGGCTACCGAAGCTCCACGACTCAGCACATACGGACAGTGCCGCGCCGATTCATACCTTCCACAAAAAGCCAGCATGTGCCGGCTTGTCGTATACGTCGCTATGTACTGCCATAAATTCACAATACCAGCTTTGTATTCCTGTATCATTTTAATTTTTGGCCAATTTTTTATTTTATTCGCCCGCGCGCACTAGGTTTGGGGGTCTTTAAAGGATGTCATCCATAAAATTAAGTCGGTGTGGCCTTAGCATTTTTAATAGCCTACGTCTAGAGAATGATATACCTCAGAGGTTTCTCTGTGCGGGAGTTATCGTAACGGCACTTGTGCAATCCACTAAGAATTTCCGAGAACGAATAATCCACGTGAATTAACTTGTTCCTACAAGGAACCGTTTGATCTCGTTTGTTTCCCAGTTAATCCCGCTATCTCTGACTCACAGCAAGGGAAGGGATTTTATACTCGGCCATGACCTTTGCTTTAGTGTGAGGCAAAACAGCCGTTTTTCCGAGAATCATTTGAATATTTTCCAAGAAGAAACGTGAAAATTTACGTCTTATCTGCACCGGCCTAGAACATCAGATGAGGCACGGATAAGGGTAAATAAGGACTTGTAGAGGTAATACTACTTGGTGCTCGTTTCAAACTTCAAGAGCGATTCGAAACAGAAAAAAAACTCATTACTCATTGACAAGCAACTGGATATGATTCATTTTTTTAAATCATATCCAGTCGCTTGAATTGAGTAACTGTTTTTGGCGTATCTTATTACATGTACCTGGATGTCTAACCTTCACTGACGTTTTTAGGAGCGACTGCACTGTCTTAGAGTACAATTGTGCCTTATGTTTGTCTGATATACATTTTAAACTGTTGTGACGCCAATATCACCCGACACCGTGCTTTTTTAGCTCATGACTGTGAAGGGTTATGGTAATTGCTCATGTAGGCTTGAAAGGGTCGCGGACCACTTTTTCGAAGAATTGCTCTCCCTCTCTGTCTCTCTCCCTCTCTGTCTCTCTCTCCCCTC
>NW_017802991.1:443361-464204 GCF_001625305.1 Branchiostoma belcheri
CCCTCTCTCCCTCCCTCTCCCTCTCTCCCTCTCTCTGTCCCTCTCTCTATCCTTTATTCTCTTCATTCCGATACCTTTTAGCCTAATGGCTAATCTTACAGGCTTCAAATGCAAGTACAAAAACAACGTAAAATAAAAGCACGCGTGTGCGTGTATGTGAGTGCATGTGTGTGTGTGTGTGTGTGTGTGTGTGTGTGTGTGTGTGTGTGTGTGTGTGTGTGTGTGTGTGTGTGTGTGTGTGTGTGTGTGTGTGTGTGTGTGTGTATGTTTGTGTGCGTGCGTGCGTGTGTGTGTGTTACTCTTTTGTGGCGGATAAAGAACATCAACGATACAACATAATGAACTGTTTTTTCAATGATGACAGTACCATATGTCAGTACACGCACGCAAGAGAACACTTGGAAGGGAAACTATTTTGATGTTAGAAACCGTCACCATAGAGACAACTAACAGTACGTGTCAACCAGAAAATGCCAAGGGGTCGTCTTTTTATGCACCACAGTCTGAACAATTACTACAATGCATTACTTATCTATTAATTAACGTCCTTGAATAATTTTCATAAAGTTAGTGAATACGTGTCGCTCACCCGACATGCACGCTACTGTTTAGGGTCGCAGTCCTTAGGACGGGACGTTAAGCCGTGGTCCACTGTTCATTGTGCTTGTCGAAAAGAGCTAGGGGAATTTCCCCGGTACACGAACATGTAAATACTGTACATAGCGTCTGTCTTCTTTGTCACGACCAGTGGAAGAGTAGCTCTTCAATGAGCTAAACTGGTTCGAGATCACTTTCACGTTGGTGTTCCACTCTGCGATAATACTAGGAAAGAATGAGTTCTTGAACACCTCAATCCTTAGTTGATAACTCTCAGACCGGTACTTGAAGGCATTTCTATTTCGTGTTCTTTTCTAGGCTGGTATTAGGCACTTAGTAGATCCATCTGGTCCTAAATGCCAATGTCCTATGGTAGACACAAGTACTGGATTACAAAGGATTTAACGTACCAGGTTGACCGCCCCACCCCAGGAGGTGGTGTGAAGGTGCAGACTTACGTCAAACCATGAACATCTGTCGTCTCCAGGGTTGATTTGCGTCATCGCTTCAACTGGCGTGTCACTTGGTCCATTCCTGCTCAGGACAAGGCCAAAAAGTCGTCTGACATTTGGTCATGACGTCACGGCAGCCGAAGGGCACATGCAACAATTTTCTTTTGTCCATACGGAGACCGTACCCAGGCGGTCTCTGTTGGATCTTTAGGGGAGTTACCGGCCTCCAGGACATTCACCCTTTTTTTCTAATTCCCAGAATGCATATAGCGTCACGGGGAAGTGGGGAGGGGGGCGAAATTCCTACTGCAAAAAGTTCTATTATTGTCATTATCATTTAAAGCCCTTACTAGACATTTGAGATGCCAGCCTATACAATGTCAGCAGAAATTGCTGAGCCAGTAACTGTGCAAGAACGTGTGCACTACATATCAACACACTGCAGCAAATGACAGTATTATTTGACCAAACACATTTTGTATTTTCAAATGACCCCTTCAAATGTCGACACTACTCCTAACTTGATCTCTATGAACTTGATCGGCCCCGATGGCCGAATAGAGCAGTTTTTTAGTATAAATAAGGTCACAAACAAACAAACAAACAAACAAACAAACAAACAGACAAACAAAAGCAGATTCCGAATGCTATCAGAAGAATAATTTTATTGCCCAGCAATCGTACATGGTACAATGTATTGTATGGAAACAACTATTGAACATGGTACAAAATAATTCTAGGGGTATAGAATAAAACGTCTTGTTGCATTGTGGGAGGTGGTGCATCTAATGCTGAGGTCACATTTCCAAACCGGGGCCCGGCCGGGCAGTCTTATGGAACGAAAAGTATGATATAAAAGACAACGAAACACACAAAAAATTGAAAAAACATATAATGTTAACTATTTGCGTATAATATTGATATAAATTATTGATTTTTTTGTTAATCGAGACAGACCGCCCGGGCCCCGGTTTAGAAATGTGACCTCAGCATAAGGACATATTCAAATCTATCTCTAGCTACGAGTCTATTAAAATCTGCTGTACATGATTTGAGAAATGCTAATATTAGATTACTAGTAGATGCGTAAGCCGGCAAGCTAGACCGTCATCACCCAACGCCAATGTCTATTTAAAACGGAACTGGTATGTAGGTCTATTCTATTTGAAGGAGCGGACAGAAGTAACCAGTACCAGCCGGTTCATCTGGAGACGCCCTCTAGTGGCGGAGACGAGAATAACAGTAGTACTGACAACGTGAACATGAGAACTGTCTCCTGATTGGCTTAGGCCGTGTTGATTTGATCACAGCCCTTGGAGCCCCAAAACTGATGCGAGCATGCGAATGAAAAAAAAAGTTTGGCAAGAATGTTTTCTTCATTATAAAATCTACGTGGTCATGAAGGTTGGTAAATGACTAAGCACACAGTGTAGTATGGTGAATAATAGTCTCTTCAATAATAATAATATCTTCATTTTCATTTCTTCACATTTTCTTAATTTCCTTTGGAATTGATTTTGGCATTCTACTACAATAGTACATGTATCATTTTCCAATTTCTAATTTTTGCAATTTATATTATTTACGGCATATGTAGCAGCATTTTGTAACTGCTTTATAAGATTTACGTATTTATGTTTATGTATGGTCGAGATTTTTTTTTGAAACAGACGAAAATTCAAGCGCGCGCGAGTGTCATCCATATAATCAAATCAACATGGCCTTATACATGTTATATGGTTGAATGAAATCTATATGGATGGTATTCATTTGAAAATATCTAGAGTTCTTCCCAAATTTTAGCCCAAAACTTTTTTTTTCTTTCTCTTGCAACAAGACAAACAAACAAACAAACAAAGCTACTGTAATACTCAAAGTCATACTTTTAATCGAACAGAAGATTTGGTATATCACGAAAAGCATAAATTTTTAATTTTTTTCCGTTGAAATGCCTCATGTTGGCCCTGATGCTATTTATGGCCATCTGAAAGGTCAATGTAGCGGAAAAAATTACAAAGGTCACTCCAAGGTCGGCCTCGCCCCAAATTTTATCAACCTGTTTTTTTTTCTGAATGCCAAAGGACAATGACCTCTAGCAAGTAAACAAAGGTCAATGAACTCTCACTGTCTATAATTGTGTTTTTGTGTCCTCGACTGTATTTTTAGATGTGTGTGCCCAGGGAGTCTGAAAAATAGATTCGTAGATCTGAGATATACTCTGGATAAATAAATTGATAAACTTGCTCATGATTTATTTATCTATTTGTTTATTTACTTGGATTAGCCACTGGTACAAGAAATATACAAGTGGACGAGAGGACAAACCTTTGAAAGTTGCCCTCCCAGACACTAATTTAATACAATACACTATCAATGCAAAATCATAGATACAATTACGTAGACGAAGACTGACAATTTACATAGATGCAGACATAAAAAAATATATTATGCACAGTACATTATTAAGACATGAATATGTAATGATAATGAAAACTGTACATGATACTAATGTGGTCTGGATGATCGAATTATAATGCGGAAAAAAAAGCCCTGTACTTAACTAAAACATTAATATCGGATATCAATGATTAGCCTGACTAATCGCGCTCCTGGCGGCCGGCCGCCCCGAAGTTGCCACCCTCAAAACGGGGTCATTATTTTTAACCTCCGGCCGAGAGCTTGTGTAACACAGGCTATTGCAATGATTATTTTTCTAAAAATAAAGAACTTGCTATTCAATCATTCACCAACCTGATGAAATTACATGCTTATTCAATACATTGATAATCTTATTCTACTTCAAGTAACGTTAAACCCAACAAATATAAAAAGAACAGAAAATTTAATAGACAACTTTATACATTGAGAGCTGATTTCTCAACCGTGTTTTTCTTTCTCAGTCGGGTGTAACCTAGGCCTAAACCCAGGGCTAGCTAGACAGACGGATGTCCATTGAGCTGTTAAAAGGACCAAAACCATGGATTCAAGCTTAGGCCACAGCAAGTAATTTTTATGGATGACATCAGCGCGCGC
This sequence comes from Branchiostoma belcheri, assembly GCF_001625305.1. Taxonomy (NCBI): domain Eukaryota; kingdom Metazoa; phylum Chordata; class Leptocardii; order Amphioxiformes; family Branchiostomatidae; genus Branchiostoma; species Branchiostoma belcheri. The sequence goes on from NW_017802991.1 coordinate 447,444, forward strand.
ATTAATTTTCGCCTGATTTTGGAAGAAAAAAACAAGAAATTTTGTTGCCCTCTGACAGTGGTCAACATGCCGAAAATGGGCAAACATGTCTGTTGCCATGCTGGAAGGTGGATGGCGGATATCTATGAAGAGAGGAGACAAGAAAAGGCTCTGATTTGATGTTTCGTTTCTTATTTTGATGCAGCGATATGTGATGGTGGCTGTGTATATGTGATGTTCCCATCGTATCAAAACCATTTATACAATGATTGAGTCAAAATTTTAAAATGTAGAACCTTGTTTTTTTCGGCCCGCCTTGTCTTTTTTGTCGCCCGCTCGCATTAGATTTGGAGTCTGCCATACATATGTCATCCATAAAATTTACTTGCTGTGGCATTACAAAACATGCACCTGGTGCGATATTGGTGTCTTTGCTCCATTAGTATAGGTTAAGGATAAGTAGCTCTGTCAATCCATAGCTCTAAGGATTTCTTGCTTAATCACATTAAATGGACTGCCAGTGACATATTATACGCACGCATGATTAATGTCCTATGTCCCAGAATAGTCTCGCCTGGAGATGTTTACTTCGCTTCAAGGCAATACCTGGTTTTACAACCAAAGGGCAATGCCCTTCCGTGGGGTCATTGACTTTTACATTATCATGTCTCGCAGAATGTATGCGATATGCTTCATAGATCTATGTATTGCGCCCAGTTGTGGACACGCTACACTCTGGGCGCTATTCGCAAACTCCGAACGGCTTATAACAACGCCTTTAGAATATTGTTTTCATATGGAAAATTCGAGAGCGCCAGTCGAATGTTTGTGACTGAGGTTGTCGATACCTTCGATGCTCGCAGACGTAAACTAACACACTCTTTCACCAATCGGCTCCTCAACAGTAATAACAGAATCATAAAACTCGCAATCCACTCAGACTTATCATCCACCAGTCACTACTGGGATCACTATATCGGCCTAGTCTACCGGTAAGGCCCTTCTCGTATGTATATGTACCGAACCCTACCGTTTTTATTATGTGTGCACCTGTTATTTTAATTGTTTGTCTACTATGGGCCAATTGCGCCTGAAATAAAGAATAAACTAAAGATATCTATAGGTCATTTGGATTTCCTCCTATCCCGCCATATGCCCATAAATTTCGAGGCTGATTTATGAAATATCATAGATGAATGAATTTATTCCCTTTATTGTACACATATACCAACTGGGTTAAGTACAGGTCACAAGAAAAGAATATCATACAGACAGCGTTACGTATATACATTGTGAAGTAACTACAACTAAGTGAATTAGACTTCTCCTCGCTTATTAGTGAATGGTAAACTTATGAAAAGGTAAAAGATATGTTTCATAATCGAAGGTGCTAGAGTCACATTTCCAAACCGGGACTAGCAGGAAGGGCTGTTGACATGAAATAAAAATAAATTAATATAAAATCACAAAAAAATACAAAAAAATTAATAAAGAAATAAAAATAAAATCAACAATTAATGCCAAGCATGTACTCATATAGTGCTCATGATTTTTGTGAACATTTTTGCGGTTCCTTGTCTTTAACTTAACCTTCGTCCCTGCTAACTGGTCCGTGGATTGGGAAACCATCTACATGTGAATGTGTAGCTTATACTCTTGATCCTCCTTTCTCGTAGGACCATTAATATTCTTAGGTCTCGTAGGACCATGAAAAACTACAAATTCTACATAACGTACTCATTGTTTTTTAAGTAATTTTACGCCTTAAACCTGAGTTCTGAGGCAAGCCTCTGTTTTCTACTTTCTTGCAAGTCCCATTAAAGAGTTATGTTTGTTGCAAGCGTCTCCCATGATCTACTTTGAAACTGCATTTTAAGTAAGACCTTCTTAGTTCCATATCTAGTACTAGTATATCAGCAAACATCACAGGCCACAGCTGAATCACACTGCGGATGTGTAGTGCAATACATGCTTGGCTCGCATTGAAAAGGGCATTTAAGGTGAACAGAGCTCAGTAGTGTGGACGCGCTTCCGGGCGAAGCCAATTTAACATGAGTGTGATGCAGCTACCGTCCGCTAGACGTCGCCATTGATAATTGTTGGATGTCCTGGATTGTGAGACACGTGCAGTGTCTGGAAGGAGGAAAACAGAGACCTTTCTCTTACTTTCTGAGCTGTACCAATCAAATGCAATCTTATTCACCGCATGTGTGGAAGGCCTTTTTACGTTGCAAAAAAATGGATGGAGTGTACTACCTTTCCAGTCTCTGATGTAACTCCATACATTATTATTAATTTACATTGGTAACGTCTCTTCTTCTTCTTCTTCTTCTTTCCCGTACGTGCACAACCTCAATAAGTTGAGGGCTCCGGCACGGTGAGGGGTAGGGGTTTTCGGTTTGGATTTGGGGTGTCGCTCTTATTTTGTATTGTGTATATGTGTATATATATGTTGTTGTAGTCTGTTGGCTACAGACTACAAGCTCCTCAGTGGGCAGGGGCGCCACTCCCTGTCCGCCAGCTGGGTGGCGGTGAGTACCCGTGACTCTTGTTTGGGGTTACAAGGTGTGAATGGCATTTTTAAATGCCTGCAGTGACTTGGCTTTAACCACACTATCTGGTAGGCGGTTCCATTCTCTAACAGTTTTAGAGAAGAAGGAATTTAGGTGATAGTCAGCTCGTGAGCTTGGAGGGTGGAGGGCTAAGCTGTTTTCAGTGCGAGAGGGAGCTCGTAGCCCCTTGCTTGCTAGCGGCATGTGCATAGCTACAATGTTATTTGTGATCTTATAAAACATCTGTAAGCGGGCGTTTCGCCTCCTTTCTACGAGCAAAGGCCAGTCAAGTGTGACTAACATGTTAGCCACACTAGACTGCCGTCTGTAGCGGCGGAGGGCAAATCGAGCCGCCCTTCTCTGGACAGCCTCCAGGTTCCTTATATTACTTTGGGTATAAGGATCCCATACCGTCTGACAATACTCTAGTATTGGGCGCACTAGGGTTTTGTAAGCCCGGGCTTTGACCTGTGGATTTGCAATGTTAATATTGCGTCTCAGGAAGTTAACGGTATTGTTGGCTTTTGAGGATACGTGATCTATATGAAGGTCCCATCGTAAATCTCCAGATATAAGGACACCAAGATACTTGACAAAGCTGACATGTTTGAGAATATGCCCATGCAGGGAGTAGTCGTAGACGATGGGAGTTCTAGATCTCTTTCTGGTGATGCTGAGCACTTCACATTTGTCAGGGTGGAACTCCATAGCCCACTTTTCCCCCCACTCTGCCAAAGTATCAAGGTCGTTCTGGAGTTTCAGTGAATCACCCTGGCATGAGACCGTCATGTAAATCATGGTATCGTCCGCAAATAAGCGAGCTGTAGAGTGTAAGTTTTCAGTGATATCATTTATATAATACAAAAACAGGCAAGGTCCGAGCACCGAACCCTGTGGGACCCCTGAAATGACATCCAATTTGCTAGAAGTCACCCCCTCGATGACCACTGACTGGGTACGACAATGAAGGAAGTCTTCTATCCAGTTCCTGGTCTGAGGTTCAATGCCGTACCACTGAAGCTTCCGGATGAGTCGTTTGTGGCCTACCTTATCGAAGGCTACTCATTTACATACTTGGGTGTCACTCTGGACCCAGCATTGCAGTGGACATCACATGTCGAGAAAGTAACGAAGAAAATCCTTGGTGGTCTGGGTGCCATGAGACGTGCGAAGGGTTTTGTATCAACTGAAATTCTTCAAACTATGTGCCAGACAATAGTGCTGTCTTATCTGGACTACTGCGCCACCGCATGGCTCCCAAGTCTGGTACAATGTAACAAGACACAAACTTTACAACTTGACAGGTTGTTAAACAGAGCGGCAAGAATCATCACGGGATACAAGCTTCAAGACCGTGTCCCAGTTCATACCTTGCTAGCTGAGGCAGGACTTGAGCCTGTCAGTAAGCGGCTAGAAACGGTTTCTCTGGCTACAGTCTACAAGTCAGTACGCGGGAAAGCGCCACAGTACATGTCAGCACTGTTCAAATGGATGTCACCTCCGTCCTTAAGGGCTAACACACGTTCAGCAGCTAAACGTTTACGGGACTATGACCCCCACCAGCTTCACTGTCCATCAGCAAGAGTGGCAGCATATCGTGGTAGCCTACAGCACTACGGCGCACAGCTGTGGAACGACCTTCCCATTGAACTGAGAACACTGACTGAGTTCAGGACATTTAAGCGTCGCTTAACAAAGATGCATGATATGTAACGTATCTGGTAGAATAACTGTATATTGTGTAACTGTTGTTATTGTGATTGTGATTTGTGAATGTATTGCGTTGTTTTTAAAAACAGGATTGTCTGAAAAACAGGTCAAATGACCTGAGCGCAATTTCCTGTATAAATAAATAAAGTGAAGTGAAGTGAAGGCTTTAGAGAAATCAAGCACACAGACATCTGTCTGGAGACCTTCCTGCATGTTGTTTACAATGTCATGAACAAGTTCCAGAAGCTGTGTCTCACATGACCTTCCGGGTCGAAAACCGTTTTGTAGCTGATAGAAGAGATCATGCTGTCCCGCATGCTTCATCAGGCTACTACAAATAACATGTTCCATTAACTTAGAAGCAATACAGGTTAAGCTAATAGGTCTATAGTTTGCTTTATCGTACCTTTGGCCTTTTTTAAAGACCGGAGTCACGTTTGCGTGCTTCCAGTCATCGGGGATTTTACCTGTTAAGAGTGATTTTTTAAATATTCGTGTCAAGGGATCAGCTAGCTGTTCAGAGAGTTCTTTAAAGATTTTTGGACTAAGGCCATCAGGGCCAGCAGCTTTTGTTGGGTTAAGGTTTTGTAGTAATTTCAGAACTCCTTGTTTGTGGATACTAATTTTAGGCATAGGTTTGGTCTTCCTACCACGTCGAGTAGGTATTGCTGGAGTCTCACGTGTGAACACGGAGTGGAACTGTGCATTTAGAAGTTCTGCTTTTTGCTGTGGATCAGTGATAAGTCTACCTTTATCTTTCAGTGGTGCAATTCCAGAATGGTCAGTACGCTGATGCATATGTTTAATAAACTTCCAGAACTTCTTTCTACATGTGTCACTGTTTTCGTCACTCTCTGGAGTGATGATTTCTTCTACATACTCCCAGTAGGCTTTCCTCAGCTCACGCTGTACCTCGCGTTTGAGCCTCAGAAATTTTGCCTCCAAAGACGGGCGTCCAGTCTTTTTACTAGCTTTATATGCTTTGTCTCTGTGTTTGATTTTACGTCTCAAACTTAACTTACCTGAAATATCGTTGGTTTGAGGAGAAATACTAATATTGTATGACTTTTCATGACACCTGTCGCAATTTTATTGTCTCGCGAGATTTCACGAGAGTGACAGTCCGCGCATGCGAAACAGCCACCCAGCGGTAAAAGTTCAAAGTACAGCTGATGTTTCACCTGTGAAGACCGTCAGAACTCGGACTAAAGGCCTTGCGAGCCGAGGTTTTACACTTTGTTCGCGTTTGTTCATCTCTACGCCTATCTGAGTAGGGTACAGGTAGGCACTGTGGCTACGTTCTTATGAAATTTACCGTCTCGATATAGTTTTATTGGGCTGTAGAGAGGGAGGGGGGCGGGGCAGTGGTAAACGTGACTAGGAAGTCAACATGTTTGTCAGTTTTGGTAACTATGTAACGTTAGCGTGTGTTTAAAACGACCTGTGTGATATATATATTTGTAAGCGGGCGTACTGCTTCGGGCCACCGAAGGGAATCGGCTAACGGGCCGATATCCAGTCTGGGTCCCAGGGTAAACTTTAGAAGAATCACACACAGTAATAACAGACAGGAAATGGCTACACACATAGTAAATCACATTATATTCTAATCTTGGTAGCAAAATTTCGCTGTCTGACAAAAAAGGACACGTTTCTGTTTGTGGGACTACTAGTATATGTTTGCAATGGCGGCAGGTGCAGAAGAAAGGAAATTATTTATTTGTGGTAATGATAAATTCGCGGTACAGAAATGACCGCAAAAACCGTGAATATAAAAGTACCGCCAAAAAAATTAGGAATTACGGTACCTACTAGTACCTATATCCTTTAAAGGTTGAAATTTCTGTGTTGACAGGAACAAAACACAAGTTAATGTTTACAGTACTACTCAACTTTTTGCAACATGTTGGCATGCAACTTATTTTCTTCTTTACCAACATTACAGCCGAGCACCACAATGGCACCACTGCACCTACCAGTTTCAATAGGCCATCTCCGCCAGTGCCTGACTCTCTTGAACAGTGGCCATCGGTGTTTACACAGAACTGTAGCATCATACACCAGGGTGTATGCAAACTACCTGACAGTCTGTCAGCCTTCCTTGCTACAAAGTAGAAGGTTTTGTCTTCAGGCCAGATCTTTACAGAAGGAAGAACCAGAGCTGACCAGTGTACGGTACAATGTACAGAGGGGGAACTTTGCGAGGATAAACAGTGAAGATGTAGCCGTATTTGAGAGGCTCTTACCCGGTAGGGTGATCGCAGATCCTGAAGAGTTGGTCGGATACAACACGGACTGGCTCCGAATGTGTCGCGGCAGCAGCAGGCTGCTTCTCCGCCCCAAGACGACAGAAGAGGTGTCGGAGGTCATGAAGTACTGCTACTCGCGTAACCTGGCAGTGATGCCGCAGGGCGGGAACACGGGTCTGGTGGGCGGCAGCGTGCCGGTGTTCGACGAAATCATCCTCTCCACGTCTCTCATGAACAAAATTGTCAGTGTGGACGAGATATCGGGTACGCTGGTGTGCCAGGCGGGCTGCGTACTAGAGGCGTTAAACACGCACCTGTCTGATGTCGGATTGATGATGCCGCTAGACCTGGGTGCCAAGGGAAGCTGTCAGATCGGCGGGAACATCTCCACCAACGCAGGCGGCCTGCGACTGATGAGGTACGGCTCGCTCCACGGAAGCGTACTCGGGGTGGAGGCGGTTCAAGCTGACGGCACCGTCCTAGACTGCCTCTCAACTCTTCGAAAAGACAACACCGGCTACGACCTGAAACAGTTATTCATAGGCTCAGAGGGAACCCTCGGTATTGTCACGGCAGTCTCAATCCTCTGTCCCAGAAAACCACAGTCCATCAACCTGGCCATCCTCGGCGTCAGCGACTTTCAGAATTGCTTGAAGGCGTTAAAGGAGGCCAGAGGAATGTTGGGAGAAATCCTGTCAGCATTTGAGTTCATGGACAGCCCTTGTATTGACTTGGTCAGAAGTAACCTCAACTTGACCAACCCCATCAGTGATAAACCGTTCTACGTCCTGATTGAGACGGCTGGATCCAATGGTGCCCACGACGAAGAGAAGCTGAACCTTTTCTTAGAGAAAGTTCTCGGAGAAGGCATCGTGGAAGACGGCACGGTCGCGACGGACAGTACCAAAATCCAGTCCATCTGGTCGATCCGCGAGCGGTTAGCCGAGGCGTTACTCCACGACGGTTACGTGTACAAGTACGACATCTCTCTCCCGTTGGCCAACTTCTACGACCTCGTAATTGACATGAGAGAGAGAGTGGACGACCTGGCTACCAGAGTGGTCGCCTATGGGCATCTCGGTGATGGAAACTTGCACTTGAACATCACGAGCCCCACCTACGACCACGACCTTCTGGAAAAGATCGAACCGTTCATCTACGAGTGGACATCGAGGTACAAGGGCAGCATCAGTGCAGAGCATGGCCTGGGGTTCAAGAAGAAAGACTTCATCCATTTCAGTAAAACGCAAAAGGCTGTGGAGCTCATGCAGCAGATCAAGGATTTAATGGATCCAAAGGGAATCCTAAACCCATATAAAATGCTGCCTGATAAGTATGGGGACTAGAATTGTACTGTAATGCCTGTCACACATTCAGAACCCTCCCCTCAACCACCCAAGGTTGGCAGAAGTTTGGGTTCAGTCTGACTAGATTTAGGTCACGCCTTTCTATATGGATCATATCAAATTTGAGTTAAATTTGACTCCCAACTACACCTCAACACATCGCAAACACAAGCCAACCATGGCACAACCTACCGTCCACACCTGAATATGTTTTAAACATTTTGAAACATTTGGCTGGTGCAGTCAAACTATACAATTCAAACCTCACTGAACACCAGCCAACCACAGTCCACTTTGCTTTCAACGTACCACTTTACTCTCGACCTACGTACTGTCCAAAATAGAACGTACTGGGACATTTCAAATTGTGCTGGGAGAAGTTGTGTGTACTTCAGTCTTTTATTGTCATTTTACGTACAGGACCGGAAATTTTCCCAGAACTTTTCCGATTATAAAGAAAAAATAAACGTACCGTCTGAAATAAGAACGTACCGGGCGGATTTTGAGGCAAAAAAAAAATAAACGTACGTACGTTTATTCGAGAGGTGAGAGTACTTGTTTGAGTTTTTCAGTACTTGGAAGGCCATATTTGGCTATGTGTGGCAGGGGCTAAGTTTAAGTACTTGTATAAGAATAGTTATTAAGTAGTGCACTAATTTCATGACTGACTGAAGTGGAAGTTTAAAACATGAATGCTCAGGATTGTACAGAAAAATATTTTGAAAACAAATCTTTTAAATCTACCTTTTGTAAATTATAAATGTGATTCACAAGTACATTGTACTTAATTATGAGTGGAATTATATCCATATACATGTGTACCACATGTATACTAGTGATGAACTAAGGAGTAAGAGTTTCTTGAGATTCTATAATTTGTACATGTGAGATTGCATTTACTAATTGTACAATTAACACACAGAAACAAAATAAGGACATACTTTTATTTGTTAATGCATAACCAAGGCTGATCTCATGTACATGACTGTATGTGTTTATAGAGAAAAAAAGTCCACTAATTGAGAACTGTACAATTTTATAGTTTGTTGCGACTGAGATTGTTTTTGACTACTACAGCTTTAGTATTGTATGATTATCACTAATGTTGCCAGCATTGGAATGTATTGTAAGCTATAATTACATGACTGTGTATTATTAAATAGTGATCCCTTGAAAAGCCTATAAATACTTCTCTTTAAGAGTAAATACATGTATACTGAAATTGTTGTCATACAGGCATGATGATGCATTGCTTTTGTTGTACACCAACCAAAACAATTTGGATTTGAAACACACAAGATCTGTGGATATGTTGTAACATAAATTCTGCAATTTTGAACATTTTCATTCATCTCAATATGAGCATTGCTGCAATAATATCTTGTTTTGTAAACTGAATAAAGAAAATGTAATCATGTAGATTTGTGCTCACGAATTTCTTAAATCATGGAGGTAAAAAATCATGTGATTTTTACCTTATTAATTTAATTTGCTTAAATTTTGTGAACAATAAAGCTTTATCTTTATTTTACCCAGATTTCAACATGCAGTTCAATCACAACATCCAAATGTTGACAGTGCATTAAAATGCATCTCATCATCAACATAGCAACAATTGGACATAATCTGATACACTGTTCTAGCCAGCCTGATTTTCTTTTCCATTATCTCAATTTTCTCTGGAAACATGCTCCCTTGGGAAAAATTTGAAATCTTGACCCTCTAAAACAATATTTCCTGCATTTTGATGGGTAAATTTTGACTAAGCACTAAATATTTTACACTGATTTTTGTCCATCAAACATGATGGATTGGCCAAATTTTTCATCTGTCATGTCAGCAAAATTCTGTCAAAAGTATGTAAAAGACTGGCTAGAACACTGCTCTGGTATCTATGATGATCCCATTATATGATATTGAACCATATTTTTCCCGGGTTGGCAGAAAAAACTGTCCAGTCTAGGAGAGGGAATAACCAGACCAGTCTGAAAAAGGTACTGGACTGGACATGTTTTTCCGCTAACCCCATTTCCCTTGGAGGTTTCAGCTGGCACTAGAATGTCTATATCTGCATGACTTGTCTTCCCCTGTGAGTTGTAGTCAGTCTGTAGGCATCTGGTACATTCTCCAAGGATAGAGGCTGCTCAAAACAGGGCCTGTGGGTGGAAGGACATGTGTAAGAAAGAAACAGGAGGAGCGAGTACAAACAGATAAGTCCTGGGTTCGAACCCACGACCTCCTGAGCACCAGCATCGAATCCGACGCTCCTATCAAATCAGCTAAATCGGCCGGGTCAGTTGGTATAGCGCCTATAAACCCCCCACTGTTACACTACTTGTGTAACAGTTGTTCTCCGCTTCGAACTTCGAACGCTGCACCAGTAATGGAACAATGTTTTAAAAGTCAATCGTCAGGACTGATGGCGACAGCTCACCAGTGGGTGGTGGTGCTTTTTGCACTGCTGGCCCCCCACCCCGAGGGAATATTGAACTAAGGGCCGAAATTCCCCATGACGGGTGGCGTTCAACTGACGAACCCACTGGTGAGGCATACCACTACCATCATACAAGGTGTGTTTTTTAAACTTATCTTTCTGGACACCAGTGACTTTCAGGAATAGACTGGATGACAACCGGGAATAGACTGGAGACGGCGCGGAGAGACAGCTGACGGCTGGGAAAGGCCAGCGCGGGGGGTGTAGGGATGAGCAGTCCGGACACCAGCTCAGAGATGAGTACATACCCCACTGATTGCTACAAGTTCATATAAGAAGAAATGCCCCCAGGGTCTTGATCGAAAGAGGGGGGAGGATAATAGACCCGTTAGGACAGACGACACGGAGACGTACAGGAATTGTTTACGACCACGAGCTCGGAAAATGGCGTACGGCTCTGAGTGTCCAGTTTGTTGGTGCGGCAGAACATTTCAAAGCACCAGAGGTTTAAGAATCCACCAAAGGAAGTTGAGATGCTACGCAGTTAAAACAGTGGTAGAGACGAGTGAGGCTGTAACACCGAGGGAAGAGAGTATCCCGGATTTGCCGAACATTTATAACCAGCCGATAGAAGCGGATCGCACTGGAGGGAATTATCCAGGTCAGTCGAGAGATAACCTAGGGCAGGTTGCAGACCACAGTACCCAGGTAAATCCACCGCAAGTGTCGGCTGGGGAGGTTAGAGGCAGGAAGGGAAAGGTAAAATGGCCAAAGATGGCAGATGAGAAGACTTGGCGTGAGTTTGATGAAGACACCAGCAAGATGCTGAAGAAGAAACTGAAAGGATCAGCTAAGGAAAAGTTAGAAGTGATTGGCGATTTGATTTATAACTTTGGAGAAGAGAGGTTTGGAGTTGACAAACCGCGTGAAAGAGATCCTGTATCCAAACCAAGCAGGCGACAGCGGATAATCGCTAGATTGAAGAAAGAGTTGAGATGTCTAAAGCATAAATGGAGGAAGGCAGTATCAGATGAGAAGCCAGGACTTGAAGCGCTGCAGCGTCAAGTTCGACAGAAACTCGATTCACTTAAGCGTGCTGAAAGACAGCGAGTGAAGAGAAAGGACAGAGAAAAGGCTAGGCGGGCCTTTTTCCAAAACCCGCATCGGTTCACTAAAAAGCTTTTTGAACAGAGTAAAAGCGGGACACTGAACATTCAGAAGAAGGACCTGGAGGGCCACCTGCGGGGTGTATACTCTGATGAGCATCGTGACGCACCAATGCCCGACATTGGAGGTTTAGTAAGACCACCACAGCCAGGTGTTGAGTTTGATGTATCAGAGCCCAGGTTCAAGGAGGTTGATAGTTTTATCGAAAAGGCGCGAGCAGCGTCGGCACCTGGTCCAAATGGAGTCCCGTACAAAGTGTACAAGAAATGTGAGAAGCTAAAGAGAGTCCTCTGGAGATTGCTGAAGGTGGTTTGGAGAAAGGATGTGGTCCCGCTGTCCTGGAACAAGGCGGATGGTGTGTACATCCCTAAGGAAGAGAACTCTAGTACGATAGGACAGTTCAGGCCAATATCCTTGCTGAACGTGGAAGGTAAAATAATGCTCGGTGTGCTAGCAAGCAGAGTGACGTCGTTTCTTTTAGAGAACGGACTTGTCAACACATCTGTGCAGAAGGCAGGTGTGCCTGGTTTCTCAGGGTGCCTGGAACACAGCAGCATGATATGGCATACCATACAGTCAGCGAAGAAGTCAAGAAAGAGCCTGAGTGTTGTTTGGCTGGATCTAGCAAATGCCTATGGCTCAGTACCCCATGCACTCATCAAGTTTGCTATGCAGTTCCTATGGATTCCAGACAAAGTCACAAACTATGTCATGCAATACTATGACAACTTTCATATGCGTTTTTCAACCACACAGTACACAACTGAGTGGCAGAGATTGGAAGTTGGCATTCCGATGGGGTGTGCTATATCACCAATCCTGTTTGTGCTAGCAATGGAGGTGATGACAAGGAGCGCAGAGCGAATGGGACCTGGGGTGTCGCTCGAGGGTTCGGAAGAACTGCCATCGATCAGAGCATTTATGGACGATCTGACACTCCTAAACCCAAATACCACAGCGTCTCAGAGAATCTTGGACAGACTGGATGAACTGATGGTTTGGGCTAGAATGAAGTTCAAAACCAAGAAATCCAGGAGTCTGGTCCTAAAACAAGGGACGCTGGCTGACTACCATTTCAACCTGAGTGGGGAGCAGATCCCAACCATCCAAGAGCAGCCTGTCAAGAGCCTTGGTCGGTGGTACACTGAGGACCTCAAAGACACTAAGCGAGTTCAAGAGACAGCAAAGCTCATACGAGAGGGGTTAGAGGCAATAGACAACAGTGGTCTGCCTGGAAAACTGAAGCTTTGGTGTCTACAGTATGGGCTTATGCCAAGGATCATGTGGCCTTTAACAGTGTATGAGGTAGCTTTAAGCCACGTGGAAGCCATGGAACGCAACATCAATACGTATGTAAAGAAATGGCTGGGAGTGCCGAACAGCCTCACAAACATTGCAATTCACAGTAGGAAGGCAAAGCTGAATATCCCAGTGCGATCACTTGTGGAAGAGTTTAAGGTGGCCAAAGTGAGAACCTCCATGACCTTAAGTAACTCCAAAGACCCAGTGATTAGAAACTTTCAGCCTGATTTAAGGTCTGGAAGAAAGTGGAGAGTAAGTGCTGCGGTAGAAGAAGCTGAGGCGAGGCTTAGGCACAAGGAAGTAGTTGGTGCGACTCAGACTGGCCGTCAAGGACTTGGGCTGATTCGTCACAAGTGGTGGTCATCGGCAACGGAGAAGGAGCGAAGAGAGATGGTTGTGCAGGAAGTAAGAGAACAGGAAGAAGAGAAGAGGGTTGCTGTAGCAGCCGGACAGGCTAAGCAGGGAATGTGGACAACCTGGGAGAGTGTTGAGCAAAGGAACATTTCATTTAATGTCCTGTGGCAGATGGAACCTCTCCGCATCTCGTTCCTGTGGCGCTCCACGTACGATCTTCTACCGACACCAGCGAATCTGAGTAAATGGTATGAGGAGCGGTCAGACTGTTGTGCAGCATGTGGGCAGAAGGGCACCTTGCAACATATCCTCAGCGCATGTCCATCCGCACTCTCTAGTGGGAAATATACGTGGAGGCACAACAATGTACTGAGAGTGATAGTGGACGCTATCAAGGGGAGAGTTGAATGTGTCAACGCCGAGGAGGTACCCGCCGGTAATCAGTACTTCACCCCATTTCTGAAGGAAGGTTCCCAGCCGAGGAAAGACACCAGCTCCAAGCGTAAACCTAGCATCCTTTCAGCTGCAAACGACTGGAAAGTAAAGGCCGACCTGGATGGGGAAGGCGGTTTCCCACAGGAAATTGCTCTTACGCTATTGCGCCCTGATATAGTAATCTGGTCGGAGAGTTCTAGAGAGGTGGTGTTTGGAGAACTTTCAGTGCCATGGGAGGGCAATATAGAGGAGGCTTATGAACGGAAGTTAACAAGATATGCGGAACTGGAGGCAGTGTGCAGGGACAAAGGCTGGAGGTCATCATGCTACCCTTTCGAATTAGGATGCAGAGGGTTTGTTGCCGCATCTCTTCACAAATGGCTAAACAAGATGGGTCTCAGCAGAAAAGAAATCAAATCAACAACAAGAGCAGCAGCAGAAGCAGCGGAGGCAGGATCTGCATGGATCTGGAACAAGTACCTACTTGAGGAAAGGCGGAAGCGAAGCGACCGTTAGCATTCACCTATGACAGTCACCAGCCGTCAGGTGTTTCGAACTCTGACTCCGCTTCGAACTTCGAACGCTGCACCAGTAATGGAACAATGTTTTAAAAGTCAATCGTCAGGACTGATGGCGACAGCTCACCAGTGGGTGGTGGTGCTTTTTGCACTGCTGGCCCCCCACCCCGAGGGAATATTGAACTAAGGGCCGAAATTCCCCATGACGGGTGGCGTTCAACTGACGAACCCACTGGTGAGGCATACCACTACCATCATACAAGGTGTGTTTTTTAAACCTACTCCCCCTTTTCTTTTCAAGATTCGTCCTCGAATCTTCCGAATTCGACATCCCTTGAGTGAGTGGCACTCTCATATGCTCTCATTTAGCTCAGTACCAAAATATCTCAGAAAAACATTCTCTGTATATATAGACACCTCAGACCTATACTGAAAATGAAGATTGTTGAGGCAACTCAAAGAATTCACTTTTTGGCCAAACCAAATGGAAAACAAAGTTACCGAGTTTATGTACATTTATGTAACATGAATAATTATTATTGATAAGTATCCATGCAGAAACACATTGCACACATGATTTTTAAGAACTACTAGTATTGCCTTTGTCCAAACTCAATGTCAAGTCACCAATTACTTTTCGGGATTCAGAAAATAGTATCTAGTATAGAACCAGACCAATTGCTTCTAGTAGTGAGACTTCCTTTAAGATGACATGTGCTAATGATAGTTGCTATAAAGAAATATGGTACATGTACATGTATATTATTAGAATGAAATGGCAAGACAATACCTCACCTTACAGTTTTGTTTGCCACCTTCTCCATAACGTCCTTTAAAATGTCTGATTAAGAAGTCAAGGCTACATATATACACTCAAGTACAATGTAATCGTTATACAGTAACTACATCAAAAACAAATGGTGATATTGGCCATGATGCAACCTACATCTGCCCATCTTCCCTTTTTAACTCTTGAAAAACATTAGGAAATTTTGTACGTAAAATTATTTATCTTTCATAAAAACATTCACTGCATTCAATAGATCTAGAGGAGTCTGAAAGTAGTGTGGAAGGATACGTAGGAAACGTCCTTGCTGTGATGAGGCCAATGTCCACACGTCGGTGAAAAGAAAGCTAAGACTAGCCCCTTTCAGGTACAGTAGGGACGAGTCTGGTGGGTCCAACTGAAACAAAGGGAAGAATCAAGTATATCTTGGTAATGCTATATATTTTAGAGGGTATTCATTCCTCAAGCTAACCGACATCTCGCACACGCAGTCGTCCCTCAGTAAGACACCTGGAGCCACATAGTTCCCATTTAGAACTTTTATACAGCCTGTCACACATAATGCTATAGATACAGAATCTACAGGAATAGCAAAAGGACCTAGCCAACTATAGGAAAGTAACATTTGCAAAGCAAATGCATAATGTGTACCCTCACATACATGTAGTCCACCCTAACAAACTACTGCTCTGTTTATTCTTACTCAAACACATTCATCTACTACTGGTACAGATAGTATATGGTAACCAACCCCTCCAACTCTATTCTGCCACTTGCTACATAATGTAACCCAACACCTCAGGGTATCTGATACAGTGCCAGTTACCATGGTGACAGACATCTGGTCCAGGTCATTGACCGTGTGTTTGGAGAAAGACAACAGAAACACAATGTTTTCCTTATGTGAAGCTGGCATAATGAAAGCAAATGTTGAGGAGGCTGTGATTTACCTGTAGGTCAGGTTGGCAGGTCACCCACCGTCCCCCCATGCCCAGACAAGACAGCAGCTCGTGTTTGTGTGGTTGGTACTGGGACGTCACAGCCAGGGCCAGGTTCTGGTCTTCTTCCGATTCAAACAGGCTCACTGAAAAAAACATTTGTACAAGACAAAATGCCACAAACTCTCATTAATAAAAAATTGCAGGACATAAAGTCACAACATAAATCTATTAGAGTATGTTATCCTTTTAACAATGAGAAAAAGATATATTGTTGAATACAAAATGTTGCAGGAAGAAACAACATTTTACACAAGTTACTCAAGCAAATGGATGAATTTAGAAAACTTTCAGACATTTCAAGTGGCATCCACTACTTTTCATTAGTGACATCAGTGAGTCAGAATTTAGCTACTGTACTTGAACAGGTGCTAGTATTTGTCCAAAAACTATTTGAGGGGGCACACCCCAGTTTATTTTGGGTCTTAATTCGATTCTGCATACCCTCAACTCTAGCGACCGTCTCTTTCAGGAAATACCTCTTGAGCCAAAACACTGTGTTTGCAAATGAAGGATATTGCTCTAGCTACGAGAACAATAGAATTTCAATTTCTTTCACCTCTCACATTTTAGTAAATTTTAGGGAGAAAAAGAATTTTTCGATGAAAAATAATGCCAAAAATTGGCCATTTTCACGTGGAATTAGACCCATCACCCAGATTTTAGCCACCATAATGACTTATATGGTCGGAAAGAGAAAACCCTTATGTATTATTAAGAAAAGTATAAAGAAAATCCTAACACTGAGATTAGCACAATAACCCGTCGCGCGAGGCATAGCGACAACACCCCCAGAACGCATACAAGGCATATCTAGGTCAAACCGAAGCACCGCACTCTGGGCGGAAGGACACCCGGAAGTAAGCCTCGGGCCCGAAATCAATTTTCACCCAAAACACGCCACTTCTTACACTTTCCAGCCATGTTAGT